>NW_020956207.1:60852-62553 GCF_003031625.1 Empidonax traillii
CTATGAGATATGGGGTTTGAGATAGAAATGAGGCTTCAGCTACTTCCTCTGTTTTGGAGTTCCTTTAATCTGGAATCTTTCCAGGTGGATTAAGTCATCAGACTTCTGAATCAATTTCTTTAAATTTTTTTTACTTGGACTGCCCTTGGCTTCGCTGATTTATATGGATGGGCTGAAACGCTGTCTGTGCCATGTAAGGGAAACATCCACATCACTGTAAAATGCTGCATGATGAACTAAGTGAAAAGACTCCTCTGAGCCAGATGAGATGTTGTACCTGTGTCCTTCCTCCTGCACCTGTAGCTTTATCAAGAAAGGTCTTCACAGAAATCTCTGCAGAAGCTGCATTTTGCTCAGTCAGGGAAAGAGCTTCAGCAAGCACTGTGGTTCCTATTTGTGTTTCAGCTCATCCAAACAGTTTGATAAGGCCTGCACTCTGATGTTGTTTTTTTTTCCCTTTCTGCTAAATATTTGAATCATTTGCACTTTTCATCCCATTTTACTGTGCCATCAAGAAAAGCAGGAAAGTTTCCTCAGATAGATCAGAGCCTTTTGTTATCTTAAAGTTTAAGAAATTCCAAGTTTAACTGGGAAAATACTTGAACAATAATAGATACAGATGTTATTTTCATTTGTTTGATTGGCTTTGGTGGTGAAAATCTAAAGACCATACAAGGCATGGTCTTAGGGGGTACCCAGATATGTTTTTTCTCTCCAAGAAAAGGAAAATGAACCCATTACCACTGCATTGTTTCCTCTTTTATGCTGCACAGGGAGTTGTCATCCTTCTGGAAGATCTTGTACAAACCAACCTACATTGGGTCATCCTCTTCCTCAGGGAAGATTTGTCTTGTCACCTGCAGTTTCAGGGCCACTCACAAAGGTCCAGGTGACAGGTCAGTGCCTGCAGGTGTAAGCCATGAGAGAGGAGCAGCTTCCATTTAGGAATCTGCAGTCATGTTGGAATAGATATTTTGAAGAAGCCTGGTTCTTCAGAAGGCCAGACTGCTTAGGCTTAGAAACCTTTCCTCACCTCTTGTCAAACATTTGGAATACATTTACAGTATGAACACGTTAAAGGTTAAGAATTCTCATAGTCTTCCTTAAATAAACAGTCTTTTGCTCTTTGTTCAAAGAGAATGTTGGATTCTGTAACTCTGACTAAGGAGACTCATGAAAGTGTTCATAGCACGCTATGAAATCAGTGATTTCAGCTGTGATCAAGGTATCTTCCTGGCTGTGCATGATCTTGGCTCTGCAGGGCACTGGAGAATTTTCCAAAGTGGAAACTATGTCAGTTTGTCATTTTCCAGCAGAAAGCAAGCTCCCCAGTAGGTTTCCATGAACTGGAGATTCCTGCTCTTGTAGTAGTTGCAGCACACACATCATTCACCTTCACACTCACTGTTGCTGATGATCAGCCACAGAAAGACTTCTTGAGAGTCATTCCAAATCTGCTGTTCTTTTGCATGAGAATCAGATGTTCTGCTTCCTACTGCCCATGTGAAAATGCCATCTTCTTTTAGAGAGACATAAATCCCAGATGTGGGTTTTCTGATGGTCTCATACAGAGGAGAGGAGCTTGTGTATAGATCTGCCCCATCATTTTAGACTTTCATGTTTTCTTGAAAGTTGGTATAAAAAACTTCAAACTAATTATGTTTAAACAAACACACACATCCTGTGAGTTATAAAAGAATA
>NW_020956207.1:63215-156315 GCF_003031625.1 Empidonax traillii
TTAGAGAGACATAAATCCCAGATGTGGGTTTTCTGATGGTCTCATACAGAGGAGAGGAGCTTGTGTATAGATCTGCCCCATCATTTTAGACTTTCATGTTTTCTTGAAAGTTGGTATAAAAAACTTCAAACTAATTATGTTTAAACAAACACACACATCCTGTGAGTTATAAAAGAATACTGATTTCATGAACATTTGATTAAAATAATCACATACCAGCTTACTGAAGAATTAGTTGTTCCTAGATCAGAGAAGGGGGTTTAGAGTTTTCACTAGAAACAGTCACAGAGGAATTCACTTGTGATTCCTTCTACCTGTCTTAAAGATAGACATATCTCCTCTCTTCCCTTGCAGATGCCTATGGTAGTATATTAGTATATTACTGTGTGTAGCTTTTTGAACCAGTTTTTTTACTTACTGTGCTTCAAATCCTTGTAAATTATGATTGCTGGAAATTCTAATGCAGTGAAGTAAGAGTGGCCAGTTGCTTCTGTGGATTGTCTCCTAATGCTAGTGATTTCCTTCTTCTCATACTGATCAGGAGCTTCTGAACATGGTGAAGTCATTTGCTCCGTGTCAATCACTTTGAAATGCTGCTTTTTGTCCTGAGCATCGTTATCTTTTAGAGAAGTTGTTCTTAACTGCACAGGCTTTGCAACTGCCTTAAGTTTACACAGCCTCCTGCATAAGTGATTTCTGAGTGTCATGACACTGTGAGTAAATTTAGTGTAGCACCAGGACTGCTTTGTAAAGCTGCTGGTACCCTTGGAAGCAAGGGAGTAGTTCTCCTGAACTACTGGGATTTCAAGGAAGTTCACACTTGGCAAAGTAAATCTAGTGATTTGTATTTGTTAGTACTTGTGGTAATCCTTTTAAAAACAGTTTTAACTGTAGATGTTGCAAAAGCCACCATTTTCTTTGTAAATAAATAAATAATTGAATGAATAAATCGCGTCTATTGGGAAAGTACGGGGTGTGTGACAGGCAGAAGGTCAGCAGAGGGAGCACAACAAAACAAATGGGATTGTGCTCCTTGTGATGTACTGGAGGTAGGAATCATCCTGGTGAATAATCAAATTCGTGTTTGTTTTGTATTCTATAAAGATTTAATCACAGTTACACTCTCACACTGCCAGTGTGAATACTCAGATGGTAAATAATACGAAGTTATTTCTAGAGGTGCATAAAACTGTCAGGTCAGACTGAGCTGTGATAAGATGGGGTGTTTCTATTGCCAACCTTGGATCACTCTTAGCGGTTCAACCTTGTTCTAGTTTGCCTTTTGCTCTCTTCCTGTGCCAATAAACAAGTCCTTGTGCAAATACATCCCTCCTGTTCATCCCTGGGGGGCCAGGGGGAGGGGAAGCAGGGAGGTGGAGGCTGCTTGCTCTGTAGTGTTTCCACCCACAGGCTGGGGTCATTAAACTCCCTCTTGCCTTGGCACCACTTTGGCCCGAAGCAAGGGAGCAAACATTTCAGAGAAACATATGTTTCATTTTTAAACGTGCTTAACCTTAATAGTTATGACAGATTTTTAAAAATCTGTGCATTTGAGACAGCATTAATAATTCATGTGTGTTTCATTAAGAAAAAAAGAACAAACTGTCTGTAGGGTCATTAAATTCTTACTTGGCTAAGATCATCAAAGTTTAGATGACCTAAAATGGTGCATTGTTGGGGTCATAATATGCCACTTGAAAAAGAATACCCCGTGATTTAGTTTTGATTCTGACAATACTCAAAAGGATTTGTTATCTTACAGACCTTTCTGCAAACTACTAATGGGATGAACACAATATATCACTTTTATAATAGTGAGCTATTAAAGGCAAACATAAAGCAGTCTGAAGCCCATAAGTGCTGCCAACAGCTCCTGCTTTAATGAATTCCCTTTTAGATGTCCATTAAATGCTCATGGCAAATGTACTCATAATGGAAATGGCAAATCTAAATGGGTAGATATGAATAATCCATGGAGTTTAAATTCTGTTTATGATCATCTTCACATTTAGTTTTCAAGACAATGCAGTTTAGTTTTCATTACAGTTTGGAATAAAGAGGACAGGGAGTAATTGATTGCTTCAAGCAGATTAAAATCAATGGGTTGCTTTTCAAAGAACCCGTTCAATGCAGTAATTTCAACTTTAAACATTGATTTAGGAAACTCAACACAAAATGTTTTGTGCCGTGTGAACTTTTATGTGGAAAGACTAATACTAATTTTATTTCTATATATCTGTATATAGAAATATATAGAGGTTGTTATCAGTATGTGCATGAGTAAACAGTGATCTATATTAAGTTATTTGGGTATTATTGCACTCATATAATGAATCAATGAGATTCCCGTCATCATTGGGATACTGTTTGTAAACCATTAGCACACAGAAATTACAGCCCATCATACATCATTACTGTGATTGAGGCTTTATTACCATATTCTCAAATTGCTTGCTTGCTATAAAACTAAATAGACACCAGACAACTATAGGTAGCCAATAGACTGTGCATTATTGTACTGGAGTAATGAAGGATTATTGTAGCATAATGGGGCACAACTTATGAGGAAAATAAACTTGGCAGCAAAGGAAAGCTTGAGTGTTTTTAATGTTTGTTGTTACTGCTTTAAAGGTCAAATATATTTGTTATGATCGAGTTACTGTTTCCTTATTTCATGAATCATCCATTTTTTGTGTTTCACATAGGCCTCATTTTACACTTAAGAGGCAGGAACTGCACTGCAATTTTCAGCTCCAGAGGCAGATTGACAGCTTTGGAAGGAGTGGTGTGGTTGTGGAGGTGGTGGGGTGGGTGACAGGATGTGTCCATAGCTCTGCACAGACATGGTATTGTTCTGGAAAGAGATAGAGAGGAAAACCTGCCTCAGCAGACAGCAGCTGTTAAATGAGATTAAGTTCTCCAAACAGATAGAGGAAAAGTAGGAATTTCGGGCACCACAGGGAATGGATTAATGATATCTTCAGTTTTGAAGCTGAGAAGACATACTGAATTTGGACCTTGGGAATTTAACAATTTCTTGTTAAACTGGGGGCTTTACTGTACAACACCAGGATTTGCAGGATGTATTCAAGGTGTTACTTTCTCCAGCTACAAAAGAAATATCATATTTTAGAAAATTAAATTGCTTCAATTTCCTAAACTTTGGAGTGAGTTTAGGTCACCCAGTGTTAGTCCCAAAGACTCAATGGAGAGAGAACAGAAGCAATTTTGTATCATCCTTTGGAAGTACCTTAAGTACCTCATCTATTTCCTATATCCCACCTCCATCCCCATGTCCTCGCTCACACCTTTCTCTCCCCACTTGTTCTTACTGATGTTCTCCTGCTTCTTTCACAATAAATTCCTGGGATACCTGTCTTCAGTGAAACCTTGAGGGGCTTTTTTTGCCTAATTTGGTTTGGTGGGGTTTCTATGTGTAGAATTTAAGATCTCTAACAGGATTTATTCTATGTTGGGGAGTCAGTGTTTGGCTGAGGAGTAATGGAAACATTCCAAGTTTCTGAAGGGGTTCCAGATTATTACCATGATCAGTGACTTGTGTTTCAGAAGGACCTACAAGCCTTGATTGTGTTCAGGTACCAAACTATTAGTGTTTGTATCTGGGACAGTCTGCAGGAACACTCTTGGCTTTACCCTGGGATGTCATCAGCCACGGTGAGGACATAATGACTGTTTCTTAGAGCTTGTAGATGAGTATACAGCACAAGGCTGGGGCCTTATAGCAAACAGAAAAGAAAAAAAGGCTGTGACTGTATCCCCCTGTACAGTCTGGGAGTGGGATTCAATCTCTGGGAGCATTATTTTATTTTAAAACTTGAATGATTGGCTGCTGAGTGATGATAAATCTAGTTTACCCTCCTATAGCTTGTATGTGATCTCAAGGACTCAGCTGTGTGCTCCCAACTCCTGTTTTTGTTCTCAAGTAGCAGTAGGTGTGTTGATTTAGCAAGTGTGAATAAGGCTTTGACTGTATAAGCAAGTCTTTTACAGAGGTAAATGTGTTTTTTTAGTTTGGGATTTGTTTTGGTTTTTTTCTTTCCCCAGTAGTGGGAGGTTTTTGTGTAGTTCTTGTGAATGTATTTATGTGTAAGTGACCTCATAGGTGTTACAACGTTTTCCTTATGAATATTTGTTGTTGAAGAAGGAATATATAAATAGCCTTTGAGCTTCTGGCATTTCATGTGTTGCTGTCCTGTAAGGAACTTTTCCCCAGCACAGTCTGTGACGGCACCTCTGCTCCTACAGGCACACAGGGACAGCACCATCTGTCATCACCACTGCATGAGTAGCACAATGCTCTTAGCTCTGTTTAACTTCTATTTTTATGGCAAAGTCTTTCTTCATGTATTCTTTCAATTCCACCTCTGGTCTTCCCCATCATTAAAGTGTTCCAGCTTCTCCTGCACTGACAACCCAACTGAAGGCAGTTGTTGTCTGCCCCTTCTGAGGGAGGCGTGACCTTTGAAATATAGGTGTGTTTTTTTACCACTTCTAAGATCTGCTTGTCCATTAAGCCATATTTGTTCTGTGAGCCTGAAGAGAATCAGAGAATCTTTGGGATTTTCTCCTTAGATAAATATTGATATACTTCACTGTGGGTAAGTGAAAAATCAAAATTAGCTCTGTACTTTCTGGTAAGCTCAAGTGATTTTTAGTCTGCTTTACACAACAATGATTTTGATCTTGTCCAGGAAGATCTTGCTGTTTTCTAGAAGAATCCTTCCCCCTCATTGCTACTATGAAGGAATCATATCCAGCACTATCCAAATTTTAACATGGATGTGGCTCTCCACTCTTGAAGTCTCTGTGCCTGTGTGTGCTCATTTAAAACATTTCAGCACAGACATCCACATCTTAATCTTGTATTCCTTTGCATGCTCTCTCAGATGGCAGGTTACACCAAAAAAAGGTCACGAAGAGTTCTGTTGAGTTCTGTAAAAAAATATCTGCTGTAAGTCGATGTAGTGCTACATGCCTGACAATTACAGTTTTAATAACAGTGATATTCCATATTTTTGGATGAAGGCTTCTGGTGTTCCTAATGGGAACCAGTGAAACCATCAGGGTAGAGTGTGCAGTTACTGAGAGGTAGTGAGCAATTTGATGTGCAATCCCTCTAGCCAGGGTTTTTGGAAATACATTCTTTTTAATAAAGTACATTTGACCTTTCTTTTGCTTCCATTTGGCATGAATGTACAATGTCATTTCAGATCTTAAACTAGAGGCAATGTCTGTAAACCACAATACATTATTATGCACCCATTCAAACAGGAGGTAAGGATAGGGAAGGAAACGATGGATTTGTTGTATTTCATAGATGTTTGACCATAAACCTGTGTTAATATATTTTTTACAAGGATATATACAATAAGAGCGTTCCAGGCTGAGCACTGGTCACACCATGCTGCTGATATGTCATCAGGACACAAACCCATGCTTGCTTCTCCTGAGTAGAGCGTGTTACACCTGAAGTGCTTTTGTCAGAGGTTCTGTGACACCTCTGGTGGGGTCCCAGGGCAGTGGGGTGTCCTGCTGAGCCCTGACACACACTGTGTGCTCTGCTCTCACTGCAGTCCCCCTGGTCAGGAAAGCAGGCTCCTTGTCTCAAGGAAAAACTTTGAAGTAATAACGATGTTCTAATGTATTGATAGAAGTTTGTGTAATTCCATTATCTCTGTAATGGGCATTAGCTTTGGCAGAGCTTCCCCACTGCCCTCTGGTCCTTTCATCAGAATTTGGTAAATGAGCCAATGTCCTATTTCTTCACAGAGGGCTGTCTTGTCTGGAGATTTGGATATTCTGGGAGTAATCATTGTTAGGCAATATTCTTTTCTTGAGTTTAAGACAGCTGTAATTATAAACATCTCACCAACTGGGTATTTAATAGGCATGATTCCTAACAGCAAATATGTTCATCTGTTGGGTTTGAAGAATCTATTTCTATTAACTTTCAGGCAGTTCTTTCATGTAGTTGCAGAAATGGTCTCTATGCTTTTTTAATGCCATTTTTACGTAATCATGCCTTTTGTGTTCTAGAACACCAGATGAAACCACTTATTTTTATATATGTTAAATATCTTCAAACATATTTGATAATATTCATATGTATGTGTTTTCAGTTAGTGGTAATCAAGTAATTTGTTCATTTCTCAGAAAGTGAGGTATGTTTGGGGTTTTTTTAAATAATTTAAATTATTCTGGTTTAAAATATTTTTTAAAACATCTCATTTGGAAGTATCACTCAGGTTTTGACTATTAGATTTAACACATGATTGCATTTGGTTTGCTTATCAAAAGTGGAGAACATTTAATATTTATTCATAACAAAAGTATTAGAGAAGCTGTCAATAAATTTTCTGTCATAATTGAATCATAGGATATCTAAATTGTTGATAATATGATCTGCTCGTTAAACAAAAGTGTCTGGAGAAAATGATGGATTAATTGACTGATGGCTAAGGTTTCTCTCAAATATAATGGTTTATCCAGTTTGATTTGATTTGTGTAAAATAACTTTCTCTAATAAACAATTTGCTCAGAGGCAATAGAAGAAATGAATGGTTATCAAACCAAACTTAATTAGTCTTTCCTAGATTGATATTACTTGGGGAGTCTTCGTTTTAATTGTGGAGAGCTGGATATGAAGAGTTTGGTTCATTATATTTTTCCTGTATAAACACTATTGTGTAACTACCTATGGAATATAACATGTAAATTCATTTTAATAAATGCTTGTAAAGTGAATTAGCTAATTATGCCAGGCTAAAAATGATTCCTTTAATTATTTTAGATATTTAACTAGTACTTCAATTTTATTATTGTTAGTCTGTAAACATAATTTGTATTAGCTCTGCCAAACTAATTAGAATATATAACTTAAACAGTTTCAACAGTTTTGTAATGCTCATAATGCTTTCTTCTCTCAAAAACCCATTTCTGTTTTAAAAAAATATTAAAATGATGAAGAAATTTTTGACATAGGGTTTTGAAATCTGAGGAAGAATAACTTTTCCTGAAAAATACAATTTCAGAAAAGTTGATATGATTCAAGACTCTGAAATAGTTGTCAAGAGAAGGGAAAATCCCTTTCTTTTCCTCAGAGATGGGATCAAACTAAACATAAATCATTAAGTAACAATTATGTGAGATTCCAGGTCGTTAGATTGTCCGTGTCTAATATAAACCGCAAATACAGTCACATTCCACTGCTTTCAGTGCTTAATTGCATTAGAAGGTGAAAATCTGCATGTTCAAACTGAGAAGAGTTGGTCTTACTGGCATCCAGTTCACTTAATGTAAATAATTTTCTCTTTTCTTTAAAAAAAAAAATAAAATTCAAAACATCTGTAGAAGATTTACAAGATTTTAATATAAAATGTACATGAGAGGGCTGTTGTTTGAAGCTGAGTAAAGTGTGGAAAGAAAGACATTAGTGAAGAGTAATTTAGGTGTTCCTAATTATATTCCTTCGTGATTAATCTTGGGTTTATAAACCCAGAAATCAATCTGGTTTATTGTTCCTCCTCACACATGAAGTTTTCATTTGTGTAGGAAATGTCAGTTTTCCTTTGTGCAGGACACTGCAGGGAGCTGAAACATGGGCAGGAAATGAGGAATATCCTTTAGTTCTGTCTGTGTGCAGTCACTGAATGTCAGTGCGTGCTCCAACTTTAAAAAATAGAGATTTATGAGCAGAATCTGCTGCTGTGAAGCCAACTGTCCTGGCACATCTGTGTGAGTGACACAAACCCGCTGCAAAATGGCACCTTGGGCATATCTTTGGAGCAGGAACGGGATCAAACCCAACCTTTGGTGTTCTCAGTTCATGTGTTCTCAGGAATTCTCTCTGAGATGTGGGCACTTTGATCTTCCTTCTCTCCTGACTGTCAGGCTGTCAGAGGAATAGATCTGCAGCAGGTGACATATATATATTTATATATGTATATTCCTCTCTGGTATGACTCACTGTGAGTCTCAAAGAGGATTTTGGCAGCAATATACTGAGATTTATAGTAGTGTGGGTTGATGAAAATAGACAGTAAAGTCTAGCAAGTCCTGGACACTATTTGCATATCAAACTTTATCAGTTAAATCTCACTGAAGTCAGTGAGAGTCTCACAAGTACCCTCCTGTTGAACCAGCATTTTCATTTCAGGATTTTGGGGGCTCTTGTTGTATGGCACATCTCCTTGTTTGTGGTGGCACGAGGATTTCTCACACTCCAGGAACTACAGGAAATCTTTGCTAATTCTGGAGGTCCAGAACTAAACTTTGCTCTTCTGCTCTGATTGACAGAGTTTTTTTCTCTGCCTTTGGATAAAAAAAGTGACCATTGCATTTTGTTTTTCAGCTTGGTATGGTTTGATTTCTTTATCCTACCAACATTAAATATGTGCTAATTAAGCTGTGTAATTGTGGGCGTCCTTCCTGCTGGGACTCAGCAGTCGTGTGGCCACCAAATCAAATCCAGATGTCAGATTCTTGACCACCTGAACATCACCCTGCTGAATATACTGCTTTGTGCTGACCTGGGGTGCTGTGCTTCTTAGGAAATTTTACTTATTCTGAAATAAATACCACCCCCCAAAAAAAAAAAACAAACAAAAAAAAACAAAACACCTTGTATACAAATTTGTGCCTTAAAGCAAGGTAAAACTTGAAAAAAAAAAAAAAAAGGAAAAAAAAAAGAGAAAAAACTTGACATATAACAACTCTTAATTCCCCGTGTATAATTTGGATTTGAAAGTAACCAGTTGGTTATTAATTAGAAGAGTAACAATTTTGGTTTTACTACGCTTTGTGGGATTTTTTTATGATCTGTGGTGAAAACTGATTGCATTTATTAATAATCCTAGCTTGATATTAAAGCCTATCACAGAATCATCATCCTTTTTCCCCACTATGATATCCTGCCACACCTCCAAGCGTCTCTCAGTGCAGTAACACTGACCTGCCTGCACATGTAACTCAGCTCAGACAGAAGCTGGGCTTAAATTGGTTGCTCTGAGCTAGATTGGTTAAGAGTTAAGCAGATCCACATTGCTTATGCAAATCCATATTATTGTCTTAACTGACTTCTAGGCAGGTGCACAAAAAACATGCCTAGTTCCATAGGTAGAAAGTGTGCATAAATAAATGGAACTGCTTGCACTGCAGACTGGGAATACTCTGTAAGTGCTTGGCAGAGCACTCACTGTTGAGGTTTGACTCCAGCCAGAACTCAGCCCCAAACAACCCCTCACTCCCTCCCCTCTGGTGGGACTGGGGAGAGAAACACAGGAGTAAAAGTGAGAAAACCTGTGGGTTGAGATAAGAATAATTTAATAATTGAAATAACATAAAATAATAAACAGTAGTAGTAATAGCAGTAATAATAGTAATAATAATTTGCAATGAAAAGTAAAATAACGCAGAGAAATAAATTTTCCAAGAAAGAAAACTTATGCAAATGGAAACAGCTACTTGACCCCAGTCACACTGTGGGTATAGGGTGAGCCAGAGCCCAAGCAGCTGCCTCCTACCAACATCCCCCTCTCCCCAGTTTATTGCTGAGCATGAGATCCTGTGCTGTGGAATACCCCTCTGATCAGCTGTCCTGGCTGTGTCCCCTCCCAGCTCGCTGGTGGGGTGGGATGAGGAGCCAAAGGGCCAGGACTGTGTGTGAGCACTGCTCAGTGATCAGGCAAACTTCTCTTGCTACCAACACCGCTTTCAGCACAAACCCACGATAGCTTTGACTGGCTACTGGGAAGGAAATGAAATCTATCCCAGCCAAACCCAGCACACTTCAGGTGATAAAGCTGAAATTCCCTTACATACACACATTGCAAAGCACAAATGGCTTCAGTTTTGTCATTTAGAACCCTGGGAGTATAAAGAGATCCTTTCCTCATCCTAACATCTGGGAATCTCTCATTTATGTTGTAATGTTTTCCAAACTAGAGCAATCTTTTCTAGGTCAATTGGCAAGCTGGACCAAAACTTTAAAGTTAGCCTGCTGAAATAAATTCTGTTTGCTGCACCAAGCCAGTGGTTACCCTTGGCCATCTTGGTACCTTATTTAAGATTTACCTTCACAGTTTATAATATAGTTACTTGCGGGCTTCCAATCACCCTGCAAGTTTGGCTCTGTACTTGATGGTTTCATGCTTTTCCTCAGGATATGAGTAAGTGTTTAAAAGGTTGAAGAAAGTAATTAGTTTTAGGATTGAACTCGATAAGTTTATGAATGAAGTAATATGGTCTGGCTGCCTGAAGTAGCAGCAGCCTGGATAGAAAGCCATGGGAAGCCTCTTTCAGGGCTGTGTTCTGTATTCCTCTATTCATGTATGTATAAATTCAATGTTTTAAAATACTGCATAGATAATTAGCAATAAGTTTGGCTTTGATTTAGGAGGTTGTTAGGATGTCTTTTGGTTACCTGTATACTGCCTTTGTATTCAGCAGCAGCTGTAAAAATAATCCTTGCTTCCTGGATGAAGTTCAGAACGAAATAAAAACAATCCTTGTAATACTTCAGTCATATAGTAAATGGCATTTGGGGTAAATAGAGGAGGCAACTGCAAGCTTTAATGGAAAAAGGATTTTTAAAAGGATTGTGTCAAACACAGTACAATAACTCTAAGGTAAGAAAGAGGGTTAAAGATGCAAAAGTGAAAGAATGTGCTCTTACCTGTTGCCAAGCGTTTTTTCATGTATGCATTATAGCTCTTTTTTGTAATGGTCAGTATTGCCCTTATTGTGTTCTGTTTACATGTCTGACTTCTTGTTTGGATTTTACTTGGTGATTTGGTATTAATTTTTAATGTGAAAGCACTTAGCATTAGGAGTTTGACATTTTGTCTGACCTTAATCACCAAGAGGATCATGAGAGGTTTATTCAGTGGGAAGAGAATTGTTACAGCTCCGACAGAAATGATGGGAAATAAGTAAACAGCCTTTTAAATCTTCACCAGAAATCAATAGAGTTTAAAGATGATGGACGTTGGTGTTTTTTGCTGCTTAAGGACTTCAACCTTTTACGGGAAAATATCTTCTCTGAGTGTCAGCATTTTTTTGCCCAGCACCATGAATCACCCCTGCAAATAGAACACTCTGCATAGAGCACTTCATCATTGTTACACAGATGATGCTATAGATCTGTCTCTCTGTGATGCTGCAGAGGTGTGGTGCTGCTTCATAACACTGCTAATTAATGGATGGGCAGCAAAACACGTGTATTTGATAATATTTAAACTGATGAACTCCTGTCTTGATTCTGTCGTTGCACAGAACTTTTTAAGTTTTAGCTTTTTTTCCCTGTATCAGTAGATACCTTCATTTAAGTGAGAGTTCTCAACTTTTAACAGCTGGGAGTAAGAGCTCCTCTGAAGTCTTTGCATCAGCAGGCCTTTAGAGACAGGCAGGTTTTGAGCAGTTGCACAGCAAATTGTGTACTTTGGCTTTTCATGAATGATTTATTAGATGTTAGGCTGGTACAGTAGTTAGCAATATATCCAGAAACAGCACTATTCAGACCCAAGTATTTGTACATTTGCATCATCATCAATCATTTGTTGTGCTATTTGGGGTTTTATTATACAGTATTGGATTCCATTTTAGAACAGCTAAGTATACAGTAAATTATATTCAAATATAGTAAAGTTGCTGTTAAATAGTAATTGAGAACTTGACTTTCAAGCTTTCAGTTAATTTGTTTGCGTCCTTATGCAGCCATTTACTCTGAATAAAGTGAAGGGGATTTAATTTTGATTTGTAGACAACTTTTTGTATTGAAAATAACTGTAGTGACTGTAGTTTTATGCTAATATCTAAGCATGCCACATATACTCTTAGACAAAATTGTCCCTTAAGACCTCCTGGTATGAAGTGATCTTTGATTTAGGGCTGCAGTACTTTGGCTACAAGTGTGTTCAATGATTATTAAACTGGAGTTATTACACAGCAGCTGATGGAATATTTTCTGTAGTTTGTCTCAATTGATTAGCTGTATTGAGTACAGAGTGGCAAAAAAACATTCCGAGCCATTTCTGGTGTTCCTGGAGCAGCAGCCAGGCCCCTGCACTGCCTCTGGCTTTGTGCTCCCCTGGGATTGCAGTGGTGGAGCTGGGATGGAGCTGGAGCAGAGGGACAGGACTGACCCCGGGCAGCTGGAGCTGAAGCCCTCCCAAAATCCCTGGGATTATTTACCTGCATGAAGAGTGAGTGTGTGTGTGTGTGTACAGTGAGGGGTTGTGTTGTCTCCTGAGCCAGCTAACGTATTGCAGAGTGCCCAAATGTGAGAGCAGTGCATGGAAGATAAGGAAAATCTCCCAAACAGGTCAGCTCTGTAGACATTTTCCTGCATCTCATCCGCTGGGTGGATCTTTGTGGTCGTAGGTAGTCTCGCTTTCACTTAACATAAAACTAAACTAGCAGAAATGACAGTGATATTTCAGGGGAGGGACCTTATTTTTGGACGACTTTGATGTCTTTAAGTACAAATACCCCTTTTTAGTAAGTAATAATATACAGCAAAGAAGCACAGAAAACATATGATATGGCTGCTCTTTAGCTCACATTAAGTAGCTGGACTGATCAGGTCCTATATTTGCCACTGGTAAGTAGATGTTTGCCTACTGTGTGGTCAGTTTTGATGCATTCAGGGAATTCTGCTCTGTGATGGCAGGCTAAAGTTTTGCCTTTAATTCTTTTTCATTATTTTAAGAGGAATTACATAGTTGCTTGATGCTGGGCCAGAGACATTTCTTTCAGGGCTAGAAGTTTGGACTTCTTTGGAGGTTTTCCCTGGATAGCAAGCACTCCTCTTCATTTTTTTCCACCCTTTAGCATCATCATACTTTTTAGGATTTTTATATTTGCGACATATCAATGTTGAGTACCGATTTTTTTTACCAGCCTTTTTTTTTTGATGATTTTACGTAACTTTGCTAAAGATGAATAAGCTTTCCGTGGATTGATTAACCAGTGAGTGCCCCAGTAGCCAGTGGCAAACTTTATTTTTGTCAACATATTTACTGTTTCCCTTTTGAAACCCATCTATGAAGCTTCTGTTACCTCCCAAAATGCCACCTCCTCTGGCCTGCCCTGTTGCAAGGGTGAAGCACCAACTCTGTTTTGCCTGTGGTTGCAGCTGCTTGAGAGAGATCCCTCCAAGGCAGAAGGAATGTGCAGTAAGGCTGCTGGCATCAGATGGAGCCCTTGCCTGGGTCTTGGGTGAGCCCTGGAAATGAGGGCTGGGCTGGGACTGATCGCCCTAAGTGTGTGTGGGGGAGGGCAGGGATGGGGCTAAAAATGCTGGGGAGGTAAAAGAGCTTTTTAAAGTAAGGATGCTGCTGGCACAGGAGCAAATGGATATGGCTATCAATAACCTTTGGCTGGAAATTCCAAAACGGTTTCTGCTCATCCAGAAGAGCCTCCCAGAGGGGGTTTTATGGAGGGACAATTATTAGCGGATTTTGAAATGAAATTTGAGTGATTTATAAAAGGATTAAGGGACTTTGGTTGCCTGTATTGCTATTCAGCATCCACAAGGCCCCTTCTAGATATTTTGGGTCTCTTTATGGACTTTAACTGTTTGAATCATATAGTAGTTAATTTTACATTTCCCTTTTAAAACCTTATGTTAATTCTTGTGAATCTATAAACAGAGAGTATAACCAGTGAGATTTCTGTCTCTTTTTTCTATGTGAAAATAACCTCTAAACCACATATTCTCCAGCTGGAGAGAAAAGGAAGGTAGGACTTGTGCATAAGGGAGTGTGTTTCTGCCGATGGAGCAGCCTCACTGAGGAGATGCAGCTGCTGCCCTTGTCTTTTCTCTGCCCGATTTGCCTCCTGAGCTGGCAGCGATTGCTGTTTGCAGGAGTGCAGTGCAGGAGGCAAAAGGGGATTTTATTCATCTGTGCTCTGTAAGTGAGGTTGAGTTTGAAAATCCTATCGCTGTTCTCCAGTGCACCCCACCAGGTGAGTGTGGTGCTGAGGATGTCTGAGATTGCTGTGGCTCCTCAGCTGGGGTTTGCACAGAGGCACAGGCTGAGCAGAGCACGCTGTGTCCCTGCAGTGCATCCCTGCTTGCTCTTTTTTGGAGTAATGGAAGTGGGAGTGTGGCTGGAAGTGTGACACTGGTACAGTAGCTGTAGTGCTGAGTGGGATGCTTGGTCCTGTGTTTTTTCTGCTCTATCATCTCGGATTTTTGTTAAAAACTACTCTTTCTTTTTACACATGGAGTGTGTAAGAAGATCTTCCTTTTGCTGATCTTCTGGATGAAATCATGGAACAGTTCATTTATGATGTAATGCTTGTTTTATCTGCCCTTGCCTTACGAGTGGTTTGTTATGGTAATTTGCAGACGTCTTTAAGATTCATATCTGTTGTGCTTGCATGTGGCTGAGACACCGAGACTCCTTTGCTGCCCAGTCGAATTCATTGGTACAGAGGAGGGGGCTGAAAACACAACAAAGTGTTGATCCCTCCTCGATGGTAATTTTGTTGGATATTAATCAGTAACTCGTTTTGGATTGACACTCAAATATTGATCCCTGGGTTTAATAGAATAAAAACCGTGAAGCAAAAGGCACCGGAAAGGACACCCAGAGCAATCTGTCCTGTGAATGAGCCGTGAGACAGGGCTGTACATCCGAGGCTGCCAGTTAAGCCGACAGGGTGGATGTCAGTGCCAGGGGTGGGGTGTTGGAGGTCCTGCTCCCGTGTCAGGAGCTGCTGCAATCACGCTGTACATCTTCATCAGCCAGGCGAGCAGCCTCGTGCTCCCGGTGAGCTGCGGCCAGGCCATCATTAACCTCGTGAACCCGGGTTTGTAACAGAATGTTAAACCAGCTCAGGTTATCAATTACAGTCACACTCCATCGATGGCTGCCCGAAGAGGGCTCCTCAGGAAGAAAAAAAGACATTATGATTTGCTCGTTTCCTCAGAAAGTAGCAAAAGGGGTTGCAATTCATTAAATCAGAAGTAAAAATAATAGCTAATCCATGGATTTAATATCACCTTATTTTGGTGCATTACTCACAGGAGCTCATGGGCAGTACTGTGTCTGTCATTAGCAAGGTTCACAAGTAATTGTGGTATAATACTGAATTAGGAAACATTTTATAAAAAGAAATTAATATTCTTGAAAATGAGGGGGTTTTATCAATCATTTGAGGTTTTAATATATGTTTTGATCCATATGCTTAACCCTTCAGTCTGTGGCAAACTAGTTTTAACATAATTCAGGGACTTCAGAGCCCATATATGTATAGTTGCTTTTAAGCATAAATAAAATAATAAAAATATTGGGAATAAAAACAATATTTGAGATTATTATCTGTTGAGCCTATTAATTGTCCTCAAGTAAACTGAATTGACATATTTATTTATAATACTAATCAGTAATAATGTTTTATAGCTACTTACTGTATTATATCCAAAGCAAATGATAATCCTGTTAGATTTAATTTTTTTATTGTTACACAGTACTGCATAAAGATGCAGAGTATTTTTAAACAAACTTTTTACACTTGTTTTGCCTGTAATATACTTCATTCATCATAAAAATGAACGAGGTTATCAGTCAAGGACCGACTGCTTTTTCTTAGGCTGATTGCTACTGTCACCAGTGTTTTACAAATCTGGAAGGATTTCCCTTTAACAGTAGTTTTTTTCATTATTATTCTGTGAATACAGACAGTAATTTATCTGTCTACCCCTGCAATATTTTATGATAAAGAAAAAAGTCCTATTACATGTCCATAATATATAGAAGACTTTTAGTATGCGCTTCAATAATTCTTATTAGATCTTTTCTCTTGTTAGTAGTGAAAATCTGATTTTAAAGCCCACTTAAACAAATAAACAAAGAATTACTAAAATATGTCATATTTGAAAGGCAATAAATGTTATTTTCTTGAGAAGACATGTAACATACTTTTGATCTTTCACATATTATTCTCTTTACCTACTAATAATACCCACAGTCCATGCGAGAGCAATCTTTTCCTATATTTCCCCTAATCTTTTTGCTTACTTCATTTTCTGTAAGTATGGATCTGTTAACTGGTTTAGAGATACTTCAGTAATATTTTTAATTAACTCTGTCCATCAACAACCAAGGAAGGGGCCTTTAGGAGACCATTTGTCCTCCCGAGGAAAGAGCCTGATAAAGTTAGTTTGTTTTTTTTTTTTACCAGCCACAATTCAAACATACTCTTAATTAAAAAAAAAAAAAAAAAAACAACAAACCACCTGTGCACCTTGTGTAAGAGCAGTTCATCCATGGTATATGAATTAAAAATGTTACATTTCTTTCTATATCCCTACTTGTTAGATTTGGGGGAAAAAATGTATTTAAGTTTCTTAAATTACTGATTCTTGCATAGAACATGCGAAAAACACCTGAACCATGAAACTCAAGTAACACAAGTTTTTCCTTTAAAAACCTCAGCAAATGATTTGGTTTAATTTTATTTTCAATCAGGATTTAATGTATATTTTCATACTCTATCTTGGCACTTCCCTGCACGCTCTGGTGGTATTTCCCCACCTCTGGAAGCAGCTCTGGCTTCTGTGTCGTTCAGGAGGGCAGTAGAATTTGCATGAGGTGCTCCAGGATATTTTGAGCAAGCAAAGGGATGTGTTGAAGCCTAAAGGGAAATCAGTATTTGTTAGTTTATATTTTGTGTGTCTGGAAAGAATTCTCGAAGGCTGTGTGCAAGCAGGGACAGAGGACTGCCACCCCCAATCGCCAGGGTACCAAATGGCACTCAAATTCAATTCTGATTCTTTAAAACCAATTAAAAAATATTTTATTACCTGTTGAATTTCTGTCTCTGTCATTCCTTTCTGTCTTCTGTCCTTCTTTGGAATGACTTTATGACATGTTTGCTAAAAGATATTCTGAAAAGCTGCTTGAATAGTAGCATAAGGTGCAGTGTTAAAATAATTATCCCTCTCAAACACATTTGCACATAGGTGATACCTGAATTATACAAACAAAAACCTTCCAGTTTCTTTTTTAGTTTGTGAAGACACAAACTCAGTATCTTAGGTAATAGGATTCCTTAATGTGGGTTTGGGTTCTCCCCTCCCCTCACATCTTAAGTAGAAAAGGGAAAGAGTTTCCTGCAGCAGAATAAATGTATAAAATACAAACTATTCTTCCATATCTGTACAGTATTTTTCTGGGTCGTGCTTCTGCAACAATATTTAAGACACATGGAATGGAAAAGAACGTTGGCCTAATCTTTGGAAACAAAGAGCATTATTAATGCTGTGGAAATCAGCAGAACCTGAAAATCAAATTACTTAATAATAGGATCTCTTCTGTTGCATTTGGGAACCTAAAAATTTCTTTAATTCTAAGGTTTATCATTTCACACTCTTAGAGTTCATCTCTTCCCTCAATCCGAGGTTGATTTATGGTTGCTCTGTTACAGATCAAGTAGTTTCATCTTTCAAACTTACTGCATTTTTTTCTAGCACTTCTATCACTTAAGACCTTGATTCTCAAAATAAAGGCAAGAGAAGATGAATGTGTGTGTATGGAAGAACTCTCAACTGGACCCACCCCCAGGTATCTAAAACTTTGCAGTTCTCGAAGTTTAATGAATGTTTATTGTGCTCAGCAGAGCAAATCTGAAAGGTCAAATGAAAACCAAAGGTATTATTCCGCTGAGTTTATGCCACTTTAGTCCAAAACTTTGTGACTGATGCTGTGGTTTTGTGCTGTGTAAAACAATCTGAAGCAAACTGCTGATCAAAAGTGGCATTATCTGATTAAAGGTAAAGGGGAAAAAAACCAACCTCAAGCTCTCAAGCAACTGCTTGAAAAAGATTTGACCCTCCACCTGTAATTCTGTGAGGCCAAGAGGGTCTATCCACAGCTCCTGAGGGTGTTCCTGTGCTGGGAGCTGTGCCAGCCACTGCCACCCAACTGTTCCTGCTGCACAAACTGAACGGGCATGTTTGTCTGTGTGTGTTCTCTTTACTTGCCTCTTCACAATGGAGTTTCAATCCTCAGTCATTGCTTTTGAGATACTTGAACTACATTTACTGGTGTGGTTGAAAAAACCCCTGTGTTCTGTTGTAGGAGATAGGGTAGAAAAATCACACAAGAGAGGTCTGTGTTTGTAAATTGTCCCTGTCTGGTAGGGCCACTGGCTATTGTGCATTGAAAAGGACACCCTTCAGTGTAACCTGCATAGAATCTGATATAATCTTGGCATGTTGGAGGGTTCAGTCAGCTCTGGAGATCACAGAAAACCCCATTATTGAGATGCTGTCTGAAAGTGCAAGTTCCTCTGTCCGCAGGCTCTGCTTTCTAGTGGGTTTTAGGCATATCTTCAAAGTTGCACGGGAGTACTTCAAAATTCCTTCACTCTGATCTAATTCTCTTGAACTTAAGAGATACCAGGTTCAAGGCCGTTGTAAGTTCCCTTGCCTTCTGTTGGCATCCCCCATACCCAGGTTCTGAGGTCCTGCTGCAGCCCTGTGCCCAGCATGCCCCACACCCAGCCAGGGATGGCATCTCTCCTCATCTGCACTTGCAGCTAGGACTGTGTTACATCTGCCCACCTCTCTGAGTAAAAAAAAAAAAAAAAAAAAAAAAAAAAAAAAAAAAAAAAAAAAAAAAAAAAAAAAAAAAAAAAAAAAAAAAAAAAAAGAAGGTCCTGAAGTGTATTTTAACCTAGATATACTCAGGTGTACATAGCCCAAGGCACTGTGTATTTTGGGTCTGCTTTAAAATGCTCTTTAGCCGTTCCCTGGCCTGGATGGTGGCTTCAGTGGATGTATTATCAGTATTAAACATACACACATACCTTATTGGTCCTTGATTTCAGCCTTCCATTATATTCCCAGTGATGTACTGGAGGAAAAGTGTGTTTTTTAAGCAAGCAAACGTACTTTTGCCCTCATCAGGTAGTTGGTGAACATGGGCGGAGCTGACACACCTGCACGATCAGCTGGGCAATTCTAGCAGGGCTCTTCTGAGTTCCTACGTTCCTTTAAAGATTCCAGGATAAAAATACGTGCAAATAACCTGAGCGTGAGAGAAGTGGGTGGCTGTGCAAGCAGGAGGCAGTGAGCTGGGTTGGGTTTGCTCTCAGCAAAAGGCAGGAATCTGCAGTGTGTTCCTGTCGAGCCGAGTCCCGGGCACGGGCAGGGCCGGGGTGTTTTAGGGCTGAAAACAGCTCTGTTAGTGCGGCACGAGGGTGATGGTTGCCCTCCTGTCTCACTCTCTGTGCTGCGAACCCTGCCTGGGAAAGCTGGGATAATGAGCCGTGCAGAGGAGAGGGGTGATTGATGACGGCTGGTTCTGACGGCTCCAGTGCCGGCAATCCCAGGGTGTCGGATCGCGGCATTAGCATGCTGACAGCTCAGCATTTAGGACATTATGGTAATTTATCCTGCATACGCTGTCACCTGCACTGTCAGAGTTTCTCTTTAATGATGGTATAACTATTTTGTTTGTTTGTACCGCGTTCTTTTCATTTGGCTAATGTCTCCTCATTAGATTGCACCTAGTAAATGAGAGTAATTAAGTGTTTCGTATAGCTCAGATGCAATGATTAAGTTGCAGAGTTGGTGCTGATTATGTTTTGTCATTTATCTCTATTAATCTGAGAATAATCCAGATGATGAACACGTGTAATTTTTTTAGCTAATGTTCAATAGATGAAATTTATAGCTTCTCAATGGAGCCCAACAGTAAGTGTGTATTTATATATCAAATAGCAAGTTATTGTACTTGTATTTCTGTTAAATAAACATAAAATTACATGTGCAACTAAGGAAAAAACCAGAACGTCTATTGACTATAGAGATTTTCACTTTTTTAAAATGCATTTGTATATGGAAAGCTACTATTCATAATTCACAGTTCAGCAACTCTATTTTGCTGTCTCAAATGTCTACAGAGAATCCTATGGCTATATTTTTAAAGATTTTTTTTCCTTGCATTTATTGTCTATGTTTGTTAGTATCCATTCTAGAATAGCAACCTCATTTCTAGTAGCAAAATATAATTTTTGTATAAACACTACCAAATTAGTTTAAAACAAAAAAAATTGCACAAGTGCATCAAACGAAGCACCTCACAACAATTAACAACTTGTAGATCTTTATTCAATTTTCAAATAGAAATTTAAAAAAATAGCATGAGCTTTTTCTTCAACACATAAACTAGCAATAATTCATGTTGATACAAATAATAAGGGCAACAGTAGATTCCAGGAGCATCCTGAGTTGTTTGATGATATTCCTTTGTTTTCCTGGGTCTGTGAACTTCCTAGAACATCACACTGTTTTTTCTAAATGTGTAACTGGAGGAAGGCAGACAGCATAGCCCCATGATTGTTCGGGTTTCATACATCAAAATTCAGATTGGTTTCAAAAGTAGCAACTTTTGTGTGTCTCCAGTTAATAAACTGCTTTAAAATGCAGCACTGACGGTTGGAATAGCAGCTGAAGGAGGGACCCTGGGCTAGTTTGAGCCTTCTGTTTGATGTGTATAAATAAATAAGCTGGACACATTTTTAAGATATGCCTACCACGCTGCATTACTGCCCAGCACAGGAATGTTGTCTCTGTTGTGCCTGTGCCCACGTGGCAGCAGAAACACTGTTCTGTCGTGAGGAGTGTCACTGAATACCTTGGAGGTGCAGCCAGCAGCCCTTTGCTGCAGGAATCATTCCTGGAGTGCTGGATTTGCGGTGGGATTCCCAGATACACAGTTACAGTTTGATTTGGAACAGTTCCTCTGATTTGGACAACTGTTTCTTCCTTGATGTTTATCACTGCAATAGCTCCTGGCCCTCTCTGGGGGAATATCTTCCCAGATAGTGTTGTTCATTTTGGTTACTTGGGCTCCACAACCACCCCCCAGAAGGCACCTGGGCTTTTTGGGGCTCCTGGGTGGGCTCCATGGCACTGCCCATGGCCAGCCCCTTTCATGCCCAGCTGCTTTCACTGCTGAGGAGCTGAATCTGATCTGGGCTTTGTCCAGAGTGACTCTTTGTAACGCTGTGAAGGCTGGTCAATAAAATCATTGAGAGTTGCCATTTGTCCCTGGTTTTGGGTGCTGCCACCCTCACCAGCTGAAGAGGGGGAGACAGTGGGTTTGAGCCACGGAAGGGAAGTGGACACAGGGGCAGCTGAACTCACAAAGCTGTGATGAGATGGAGCCTGGTGTGCAAAAACAGCTGAAAGGTGCTGAGCAGGGGAACTCAGGGGTCTGATGTGCATGGTCCAGCCTTACTCCAGAAATTTAAGGGGTTTTTTCCACTTTTGTGCACATTTATTAGACTAGCTGAGATTTTTCCAGTATGTCTAGACGAGTACACAATTATTTTCATTTTTTAATACATCAAATCATGTCTTTGATACAACTGGGTTGACTCGTAGCTTGAAATATATGTTAATGGGATCAAATTGTTGCTCAGTAGAGACTATTTTCTTCCTGTGAACATCAATTTTAGGGCATCATCCTTCTTTCTGGAAAAGCAAATACTCTGCTCTGTTTATGTGGGTCAGTTCTAGAGTAGCTGCTTAATATCCCATGTCTGGAATTCTGTTATCTTTTCTCTTGGGTGGGTCAGGAAGGCGGTTGAAGCAGGCAGTGATGGCTGCTGGGCTTTCATTTCTTTGTGACTGGTAAATGAAACACATGCAGCCTCACCAAACTACATGACTAATGACAACCTCCAGTGGCTCCTGCAATCAAAGATTAATTTGCTTTATCAAGTTTAAAGAATAGTAGGTGATAAATCATGTCAAAAAGAAATAATCAGTGGCAGGCTGATGTTCTCTTGCACAGTGGAGGACAGGTGCAATAGAGGATTCATCTGCCATAGACTGTTAATTTTGTTCTCATGCTGTTGTGTTAATTTTTATTTAGTTGATTTTTGAGCCCAACAGGATGCATTGTCAACTAATATTTTTGTCTAAAATGTATAGTACTGGTGTTTAGCTCTAAAATTAAACGTGTTTAGAGTCTATCACTTGGCATCAAAATGTTTTCCACTTAATTCCTTTAATAATTGAGGGATATATTTCATTCCCATTGGGTTTGCTGTCTTGGGCCACGGCTTAACGTGGACAGGAATAAAAATGTGCTGTACGTATCGAGTGCATACATAATATATTTCTTTCCCCTGATGTTGATTCTTGTTTAGCCAGATCTCCTCTCTTGTTCTGTCTGTGGGAGAAGGCTGATGTCAGTGCCAGCAGTTTCCCTGCTGCTGCAGTTGTCTGGGGTGTTGGTTTCTGTCGTGGCAGGCTGGTGAAGCTGGGCAGTTCTTGGTCTGCCATCCTGGCACAGCACGGAGCAGGATGGAGTTCTCTGGGCTTCTCGCTTATTGAAGCAGTTCAGAGACAGCATTTCTGTCTCTTCTGCAATTACTGAATACAATCATCGCAATAAAACCTGCAGTTAAAAAGATACCTCTGCAGCATGAAAAGGCAGAGCATGGCACTGACTGACCTGCATTTATTGTGAATCCAGCTGCACAGAAAGCAAGGGCAGCAGCTGTTTATTTCTCAAGGAAAATACAGATACCTTCTGCTGGCTTAGCGCTCCAGCCACACAAGTGATTGTTGACCATTTTCAGTCTATATTTCAGTTAAACCACGGCCTGATAACGTACTTGCCAACATTTTTTTTTCTGCGTTCAGAAGAATTTTAGTACTGGAATACTGCAGATTCTGTAACCGAGCAGTGGTGTGGAATTCTCTACCAATATGTGAGCCCTCTAGTGGCACTCTCTGTCCTGGAAGTGGTGCAGGGTGCAGGGATGTGCCGCGTGCCCCTGGATTGCTGGGATCGCCCAGGACAGAGAAGCCTCTGCCGAGCAGGAACCCGGTTGCTGCTGCGGCTTTGGGGCAACCCAGGTACTTCCTACGAACCCTTTAATGTTGATGGAGTTGCATTTTGCAAGGAGAAAAATCGTAAAACTAACCAGCTCCAGGAGCAGGCTCTTGCACGTACAGTAGATGGGCTTATCAGGACCCGTCTGTCCCAATTTGATTGTATTTAGATTGACAGAGGTGACACTTACCATGCATATATTAAAAGTTACATTGTAATAGGTGCTAGAAAGCTGAAAATACAGGTTAATCCTCCAGCAAAGTCTGGCTGCTTGTCAATCTGCTTCAAAGTAGGGGGCTAAAAAGACCACTTTTTACTTATTTGTGTGTATGTTCAATTCCTAAAAAATTCATATTGACCTTTTTTTTCTGGCTCCTGATCTTTCATGTAACAGAATAACACGTAAATTAGTGATTAAACTAATTCTCAGAGCAAAAACTTAAATTAGAATTAAATTTGAGTTAACATTAGAGATTTAGAGCCTGGAATTGAGATCATTACAGTTCTGCCTGTTTTACTGTGATGTTGCTCATACGTCAGTCTTGGCTCATTCTTAATATAGTGGTGCCCCTGGGAATAGATTTGGGGAGCAAGAGGAGAAGAGTCTGTATTTGTTTATTTGGGGCCAAAAATACAAATATCCCACTCTCAATGTAATCTATAGTTTTATAGGTTAGAAATTAGGACATTTCATAAATTTCTTTCAACACTCAGGAGTACAACTCCTCATAGCAGCACTTTCACCCTGGAAAAAATCTGTAGCTGTCTTTGAGTTGATAACAGATAAGTGAAGATAGGTAGTAAATAATAGTATGGAAACTCTTCTTGTTTGAACATACTTTGCCAAAAGCACTGAATATGAAGTTGGGTGAGACAAAGGAGAAACATTCTCTGAGTATGACTAAGATAGTTTATGATGACTAGTGGAACATCTTGCAGCCAACTGTTGCTTTTATTCACAGGTGTTCGAAAGCTGTCACAGCACCTTTTTTTTCACACAACGAAGCCAAGAGCTAACTCATTGTTAATTGTTAAATGTTCCAGGAGCCACTTGGCTTCCTTAGCTTGTGTGCAATGTCTTCAGAACTGCTGGAGTCATAACCTTAATATTTAAAGCAGTATAAGTGCTTGACCCTAGGAAGGGCTGGGGTTTTTTCACTTATGAGAAACATGCATTTCAGTGACGACAAAAATGCAAGTAAACGTTTTATCCAGAGCATCTGGTTCAGGTTTGTGTTAGACTTTGCGTGTAGTGTCCCAGGGTGTGATTTTCGTACCCAATTGGATTAGTAGAAGGCAGAAGAGCTCGTGCATGTCTGTGCATCTGCCCAGGAAGGAGCAGTGATAAGTGGTCTCACCCAGGCAGCACACGGGCTGGGGCAGTGGAGACTGTTATCTTGTCTATAACCATTTTCCATATCCTGAAATCAAATTTGCAGAACAAACAGCATTTAGCCGATGCTTCATATTTCATTAGATGCGTGCATCCCCCCAGAATTAGTTTTATCAGGCTGTGTGGAGGTCTTTCTGACATTTGCTTTTGTTTGCTTATAGAATAATCAAAAAATATTAGTAATGGATCTATTTCACATACACTAATATATTTTTGAAGTACGTTTTCAGACTTAAATGTGCTTTTGTTTAACATCAGAGGAAGGCAAACAGTTGTCTGTATTCTTGCACTTGCCCTTCTTCTGAAGCAAGGAGGGGCAAAAAAAGCCCCCAGTATTTCAGTGTTCTGTTTCACATAGGTTTCATCTGTATCATCTTTGTTGGAAGAGCTGGTATTTGGCATCAATTTGGATCAAAAGAACTGCAGTTAGGAAGGCCATGAGGAAGGTTCCATATTATTTCTCCAGAGCATTCTCACTACTGACGAGTTGTTTCTGGAGGCATGTAGCTCTATTGAGAAAGACGTCTTCTGGGAGTAAAAGGTTTATTTCTGAAGCAGGGTTTTATATCAATTTAAGTATTAAATGGTTTGTATAGATATCATCTACACGATGATGGGGCTTATCACAAGATATGTAGAAACTTTGGTATGTAAGTCAATATAAAATCCTAGTATTCTAGGTTGTGTAAGAATATGCAGAGAAACAGATGATTTAAGGAACTTTAATAGAATAGGCCATCCTTGAAGGAGCTCTTAACAGCACAAGTCCATTCTGGTTTATGCGTTTTCTTTAATAACCCATTTCATTCTAATCTGCTGAATAACAGCAACATTAAATTGTTATGTAGATTTTAACACAACTTTATATAATTTTAACATTTAACTTCTCAATATATGTGCTCAAAGATATATTTGAGCTAAAAAATTAGTTTTGCAAAATCCCATAAGACAGGGGTGAGTCAGCAGCTGATGGCACACCCACCTTTCCAGCTTGCTCTGCTTCCGAGGTGCTTCAGCTTCCTTACCTGCTGAGAGGCTGTGTCCAACAGGGTTGTGGTGTCCTGTTATCTTTGCGTAGATGTCATTACTGCGTGTGCTTAAGACGTCAGCAGGATGAACCAAAATACTCTCTGTGTGTTATTGAAGACCACTGCTATCACCATCCTGTGAAAAGATGACAGTGCTTGATGGCCTGGGCATGGCACGCAGATGATGTGGCCACGCTGCCATCGGTGTGTGGAGGACACTGGGCTGCCACTGGGGCACCTGGGGCTGCCTTTGCTGTATTCACTCCTGTGTGCCTCATCCAGGTGTGGGATGAGATGACTTTTATTCATGTTGTTGGGCGTTTTCCTCTCTTGGCTGGATGTGTTTCTCCAGCCAGAGACAAGGCCGTGTGTTTTTCTGTGCACAACTTCAGGGTGTCACCCTTTTGTTTCTGGCTTTAACCTCGGAGGCTGCAGTCTGAAACTTCCCATGTGTTACTGAGAATAATCATTGATCAAGTTTCTTGACCAATTTTGATTGATTGGTTTCATTAGTTTTTATTACTTCTGTAAGCCTTTTGATAAATACTCATGTAACTATAATTCTGCTCCCTACTGGTGATCCAGAGTTGGATCTATTACTGTGTTATCTGTACAGCATATTTGTGTTTGGAATTCCTTGACTTATAGTGTGCCCTGTCAAATTTTGGCTATATTTTCAGTTGCCTAATTTCAGCAAAAGGTTAATATTGACAACTGGCTCTTCAAAATACACCTCTCAAATACTTTTTTGTGTTCATAGGATAGGCCAGATTGTTCCTTTCTCCTAAGCTCTTGCTTGATTTCAGTGTCCTGTGTTTTAGCTTAAATTCTTGTGTGAAATTAGGAGTTGACAAATTTTCAGTGTCTGAGTATCACTACGTGTTTTTATATTAAAAAATGTCTGTGACTCCTCTTGAACCAAACTGTTGTTTCTAAGGGTTCCTATTAAATTCTCTCTCCACTCTGCAGCACTTTGTATGCATCCTGTTCCTCAAAGGGCCCTCCTGGTAAGGACACACCAGGCTTCATTCACTCTTTTTTTCTCTACCATATTAAAATTGCGCCTGTATTTCATCCCCACAGGTAGACAGACCAACTTGAATTAGAAGACCACAGGCTCTGCTTTTTGGTTGTCCTGGCCACCTGATTTGTTAAACCTCCTTTTTTTTTTTTTTTTGTCTACTTAGAAAGGAATATCTTTGTCTTGGTATTTTAGCCACTGATGCAAAATACAAGAAAACACATATAATCAAAGTAAACCTTTGGTTACCATAGGGAGAGGTAGCCACAGGAGTAAAGGAGCAGAAAAGGGTCTAAAAATGATTTCCCCTCTCATTTTGCATCAAGCAGTGCTCAGTCAGAGTGAGAGATGTGCCCCACAGCATCTCTGCTCCCAGTGATGGATGGTCGGGGGTGCTGGGCTGGGGGAGGAATTTACAGCCCTGCCATGTCCTCCTGACACGTCAGGGGTGTCACCCTCAGAGGGAACAGCAGCATCTTAAACCTTTTGATGAGCAGGGAGTTAGAGTTTGTTTTCATCCTCAGTTAAGGAGCTGCCATTTTGGAACTACAGAGGAAAAGTTGTGTGAGCAAAGCAAAACCAAAGCTGCAGAAGCTGGAAAAAATCACTGCAAGTGGAGGAAACTAATATTACAGCTACACCATCTGAAATTTAGATCCATGACGATACAGAGACAATCAAAAAGAATGTAATTCTTAGTTTAATGATTTATGAGACAATCAAACTGTAAGGAACAAGTGTATGAAAATAGTTGAGCACATCAGCCTAAAAATAAGGTGGATGGAAAGGCAGAGACAGTGCTCTGAGCCATCAGCTGTGAGGGTCTGGCTGGCCATGGAGCAAAAATATTTAAGAGCAGTTCAGTGAGCTTAATAGATACGTCTAATTCAAGGCTTTTCTTGGAGAGATGCAGAAGACTGCAGGGGTTTTTGTTTTAAATCTGTTTTAACAAAAAAATGCTTTCCCAAAGCTCTGATGCTTAGTTTAATTAAAAATACAAATCGTGGTTTGCATGGTATGTGCTGGAGAATTATGGTTTTATATTACAGTAATATGTTGCAATTATTATTGAAAACCTTATTTAATTTTTAGATTCAGGTGTAAATCAGTGTTATCACGCAATAAGTGAAAAATGGTGCTCACTTTTTTTTTTCCTGAAGGGCATTAATTAAAAATGCCATTTATTTTAAAAACACTTTTCACCTGAACTGCTGAGGCAAATTTTATGTTCAGTTATGTAAATCTGCAGGAACGCCTTCAAAAGTTATCTTTTGCTTAATCTCACGTGTCGCCCCCGGTTCGTACCCGGTTGTTTAATAAAGGGTCAGATTTTATTTACGTGGTTAAATAGAACATAAACGTAGACACTTCACACGATGTACCAATGTAAATGTAAGCCTTTGTAGTTACAAGTTTTTGTAGCTGGAGAATTGTTTTAAAAGGCATGTAATTTATTAGCTATCAGTAGCTGCTTTATTGCCTTGCCGCGCTGCAGTAATAAATAAAAGAAAGTGAGCTGATTTTACAAATGGCACACAAGGTGCACATTTTGTGAAAAAAGTCTTTTTTTAAAGAATTGGCATTAAATCCTTTTTTGTGATGACAAAGAGGCTAAGAGTGCAAACTGTATTTTCTGTTTATCGAAAACAGAGTCTCTTTTTCTCGAGGGCATTTTTTCCTATGATCATCAAGGGATTTCAAAAGCAATAAAGTGTGGAATCATTGTTCGACTTGAACAGTATTAAAACTTAGGTTTTAATTTCAGTGAAGTAATAAGATTTGAACCTGTCTCACATTACAGCACTGTAAGGCATTTAGCAATTGTATTTTAAAGGAGGTTTTTAAAATGCAGTTCACTTGAAAGCTAACTGTCTGTCGAGTAATTAATAGTTTCTCTTCAGCACAGGCTGTTGTGAATCAAACTAAGAAATCTCGGTTTTGTTAATAGCAATTTAGGATAATTGTACGGACGTTAATTTCTAATTAGTTTAAACCTACAATCTTTTTTTGCCCCTTTCTGAGACGGATTTTCAAATGAAGACAAACAAATAGAGGCTGAGGGTTTCAGCGTGACTTTCACCTTGGAATTAAAAAGCGAGGATCCGTTTTTATCTGCGAATTTCAGGAAACCGTATTTCTTGGTTAGCAGCATATGTCAGCCTGCCTCTAGGCAGTGGTGAAGTATTTAATCTGCAGCCATACTTTATAGCATTCATGCAATTTCTTTTCCAAAACTGCATGTTGAAGATAATTCTGCAGAGCCTCTCTTTCCTGTACTGACACAGGGCTCGGTTTGGCGCAGATATGCTCCAGGTTCAAACTGTAAATATTTCTCGGGGTTGGTCTGTGGGCTGGTGAGAGCATACCTATACCTGTGTACCCTGCAGCTGGAGATGAGCATGTCTGATTTTGGAGGAGGGAAAGTTTGGACACAGGTGAATGTTGCAGGCAGCTGTTGGTACCGGGGCGCTGAGCTATGACCTGCTGGGATGATTTTGAACGGTAACTGCCTCCATTAGCCATCAGGTTTGTTTCTTTATTTTCGTAGATGGCCTAGACTGTAAATATTAGAGGATCTAAAATAAATCAACATATTATCCTAAGGATACAAAACGTAAGAGCTATTTGTGGCCGGGAACCCTTGACAGATAGTTCGGATGAGGCAGATGATTGCCCGCCTCTCGTATCTGGCTCCCATTGCCGTGCCTGCAGGCAGTGTGGTGTTATAGTTGTATATTGATGTCAGGGTTACTACTGAGTGGCTAGCAATGACAGATGTCTATAATTACAGGCAATGCTGCCAGTATTTCAGAGGAGCCGGCCTATGTTGAACAATTATCTTATTTCTGGCTTGCCAAAGAGGGTTGTTCAAATTGCTGGTATTAGCTGTGGTGGCTGTAACACCTCTCCTTATGCCCTGGGATAAATGTGCAAAAGCGCTCTCATGTGCAGCCCTGGTGCAAAACCTCTTCAAAATACGTGATCCTGCTAAATTTCATGTGCTCGAGGCTTGATCCGGAGATGTGGAACACCTGCAATGATGTCAGTCAGTCAGTACAGTGAAATAATTTTGGATAGAGACATTTTGGAGCTGTGCAAAGTAGCCCTGATTTTTACTACGTGTTTTTAAGTGCCAAACTAATGCTGAGATTTATTGCACATCAGTGTGCTGAGTGGGCCACTCATTTAGATACAATTAAGCACCTGAATAAAATTTAGCTGGACACTTGTAATAGTTACAGGGGCCAGTCAGAGTGTTGATTAGTGCTATTGAAGTACCTATAATACTGTATCTTTTGGAGTGTTCTGACTGGCACAACTCTACTCTTGTGATGTGTACAGCAGCGCTTCATTTCAATCATGAGAGGATTCTAAAGCAGCATTTTGGCTTCTTGTTAAGCAAATACTTGACTGCATACATGGCTCACATTTCTGCAGTGCAGTGTACAGCTCTGCTGGAAAGTGCAGCCCAGGACTGTGCTTTGAAAGCTAAAAATCTTCTGGAAGATGTTCAAAAAGTAACAGCTGTTAATAGCATATCTCAGTTTTCACTGTAGTATTTGTTCTTTAAGCCCTGAAGGGAAACAGAAGAGACCATGGAATTAAAACTGTCTAAGAGTGCTTTACAAAACTGAAAGTCTAAACAAGACTTTTGAAGCTAAGCACCCTTATAACTAACAGCTAACTGAAAACCTAGCAGATAAACCCATTTCTTTTTTTTTTTTTCCCTGTCTGTTTTCCCCAGAGAATGCTTCTCATGCTGCATCAGTAATAAGAGCAGATAGTTCATAGTAAGACTCCTGTATAAGTTAAGCAGAATTGTAAATCTTTCTTTCAAGATTTCCGGAAAACAGGGGGTTATGAAAGGAAGAAATAAATAAATAAGTAAATAAAAGCTGAGAGAAAGTCATTGAAATAGAGATCAATTTCCATGTAAGAGGAGGTTTAATGCTGGCACCACATGGGCATTGTACAGAGCAGGAAGCAGGGAGTTAATCACTCGGGCACCCCTGACTCCTCTGAGTTCTCTTGCTCAGCTCAGCTAACAGGGAAGGACTGGGGAAGAGGGCCTGGAAAACAGCCTTTGTGGGAACTGTTAATGCCTCTTGCTGTCTGAGCTCGTGATGACAGAGTATTCCAATAGACTAGGAGGGAAATAACATCCATAACAATGACCGAGCCACACAGCAGATCTGCCCTTTCCCCTGCAACAGAACACTTAGTTGTAATAATAATATCATAATTTTTAAATGTTATTTTATAATAGGTCTCTTTCAATTGAGGATGGCTTTATGAAATATTTTACTTAAGCTAGGTTTATAGGTGAGATAATAAATAGTACATAATTTGTGTAACTGGTGTGGGTCTTCTCGTTGCTTACAAACACACCTGGGTGGATGGGAGAGTGGCCTACGGATAAAGTAGCTCAAAGCCCACCTTAATCCTCAGAGATCCTGTCTGAACTGAGATGTTTCCTTATGGCCTGTTCTGGACAGTTTTTTTCATTTAGGGAGTTAACTCTAAAGCAACACATTAGCTCATTCTCTTGGCTTGGGCTCCAAGTTAAGGGTATCTTGGGATCTCACCTTTTTATAAGAAACTGGTGGGGAGTGGAAGTGGTCAAGGTTTTCCTCTGCTGAGGGGAGAAAAGCCAAGGCTTTTGAAGCCTTCAGTTTGATCAGAAGGTGAATGATTTGGCACCTTGATGGTCTAATTAGGGGACTCAGTTCCCATTTTCTGAAGCTGTCCGTGTTGTAACGGAGCTCTTCAGTGCTGAAAATTCAAAATACCTGAGTGTAATTTAAAAAGCAGGGGAAATTACAAAACGTGTTGTGGCACTTGACTCTGAAAACATCACTCATAATTAGCGTGGAGGTTCAGTGGGTGCTGCCCAGGGGAGATGGGATGGCAGAGCCCTGCACTGCCTGGATTCCCAAAAAGACCATGGGGGCGGAGGGGCTTCCCCTGGACGTGCTACATGTGCTTCAGCTCTGTCAGGCTGGGCTAAAATGTGGTGAAGGTCTGTTTTTGCCCTCAATGTTGATGACAAAATACTTTAATGTTGCAGGGATGGTTCTCTGCAGCGAGGCCTGAAGAGCTTCAAGGAAGTTATAATAACTTTAGCATTTACACTGTGCCTACGGGTAATAACTTTACAGTAATTTTCTGAAGATTCATTATCCAAAATCTTTATTCATTATAATAGCCCTTATGAAACACACAGAAATCAACATTTTCTTGTGTTTTCTTATTTGCACAGTATGAGAGATTCATTGCTCTGTTTTAATTTGTTTCATGGGGTGCGTTTGAGTACATTCCATACAGTGTTGTTATTGAATTTCTGTGACTGTCATTACAGAGCCATACAACCTTTAGGAACTCATATTCTGAGCTTCCCAGTTCTGTAATCTGCTTCACATTTAAGGATTGACATAATTAGCTTCTTCAGAGTTATAATGATAGTGCCAAAAAGAGAAGACCTCAAAAGGCAAAGCAAAGTTAAGAATATCTAAGGCCAAAGAGTAGGGAAGACAGGGAAATAAAGTTCTGGTGTGGTTACTGAATTATTTCTGCTCTCCTGGTCTGTATTTACATGCAAGTACTTTGCTTAATAGAACACTGCTTTACAATTTTATTTCCTTGTCCTTTTGGAACACAGCAGGAACAGTTCAAGGAGTGGGAAGTACATGGTTATGTAACTTGAACGAGTGATAAGTGGTTGCCCAGAGAAGCTGTGGCTGCCACACACCTGGAAGTGTCCAAGGCCAGGTTGGATGGGGCTTGGAGCAGCCTGGGCTAGTGGAAGGTGTCCCTGCCCATGGCAGGGGGTGGAACAAGATGAGCTTTAAGGTCCCTTCCAAACCAAACCTTTCTGTGATTCTATGTAACTTGCTAGATCATAAAAGCATTCCCTGGCACCAGAACTTGTGAACCTGCTGTCTTCCTCCAGCATCCTGATTCCACTGAGGTCGTTACAGCACTACAGAGGGAAAAAAAGAAGGATCACTGGATCCTTTGCTTTCCCACTTGGTTCAGTATGCTTGAAATTGTTACTGATTATCACTGAAGGTATTTTGCTGGTCTGTCCTTCCTCTTCACTGCCGTGGCCATCACTGTCACCTCTGGACACAGCAGTGCCCCCTGGGGTGCAGTGGTGGGACCAGCTCCAGCTCGCTTGAAGGACCCCGAGGATGTACCCGTGCCTGAGACGCTGCTGGAACATCACAGCCTGAGGCTGTGGATGTTTCCCTGATGTTCACAGTGAGGAGGAGATGGGGATGGTGGGCTATTCCACTGTTAGCTGACATTTTTGGCCATCCTATGGCTTGGTCACGCAGCACTGTGTTGATGCAGGAAGTTTTTTGGAAGTTGTAAAGCTTGCAGTTGTAAGGACTCGGGACTGACTGTGTCACAGTTTTCCAGGAGTCTTGAGCCAATTGTCTCCTACGAGAAGTTAATTCCCTGCTCCTTACTGGAAGCGTCTGGAGGGTAGGAAGAGCCTCGGGCTTTTCCTTGCTGGAAGAAGGAAGGAGGAGTGTGAAGGGTGGAGCCCCAGTGACTGTGGCTGAGTCCCACAGCCCTCTGCTGCCCATGTGGGGCCTAAGCTGACGATGAGATCACTTCCACGTGTGATTCCACAGCCTTTTCTGACCCCTTTCATCAGGGTTTTTCTCTGCCTTTTGAATATGCAGCACAGCCTTTGTTGTTGAAGTGTGTTTTATTATCGTACGTCCAAAACGCTTTATCATTAATTTTTCATAGCACTTAAAAGTCCAGGGCCATTGCATTGCTGTGGCTGGGGGGTGTTTACTTTTCTATTTTTACATGCTAAGAGCGTGGGTGGGTTTTGAAAATGATTTTGAAGAAGGTGTTCAAAGGATCACATTTATTTCAGTTTACAATTTGTCACCCTACAGAACAGTGTAGTTTTTATTGCGAGTGCTGTATTCATGCTGACTTGAAATGACCCTGTCACACGAGAAAACAAATCAGATTGTTGCTGTTAATGAGCTTTTCAATTTACTATTCAGTGGATCAGATAAGTGGATTTAAGAGGTAATGATCCTGCTTAGCACTCAGGCTTGGCTGTCAGATCCTGGTAGTGTGGGAAATCCCCAGGGACAAAAGCGTTGACACAGTTCTTGATGGGATAATGGGAATCAAAGCTAATGGATGATAAAAGGAGTAGTAAGAGTTACAAGGGTAATTGTGGATTAAAGCACTGCTCTTTGTCAACACTGACTGCTGTTTTAGTATTTTATTTGTTAAACTCTGATGTGGGGAGAGCCTGGTTTGACAGCAGAGCACAATGCTGGGAAGCAGGGGCTGGCTCCCACCGGCAGGAAAAGGGGCTTGGAGCAGACAGGGGTGGCTGCTGATGGCTTTGCATTCCTTGCTGTCGCTTTTCCTCTTGTTATATCAAACACAGAAATTCTTAAACATGGCTAAAATTGCAGCTGGTGTAGCATTTCAGCAGTGTGCTATTTAGAGTGGATTCTTTTTTTACATTGGAAGATTTTTTTTTTGAATACATTTTAATACATTATTGCTCTGTTTAATTACAGTAAACAATAACTTCATATTTATAGGTTGAATGCAATATTTTGCAGCGTTTAAAGGATTGTATGATATACTATTTCTTTTATATTTTGACTGTCCTTTCACTGCTGATTCTGTCACTATAAATTACACTCATACAATTATAAAAGAATAAATTGGCTTGCAAATTAAGTTTATCTTTGATCTTGGTGCACTTTCTGGTTAGAGCTGCAGAGTTTGTTTACTCGTGCCTTTATTATGCTGGAATTTGAACTAAAGTCTTTGGGACATGAAAATACAATTGTTTTTCTTGTTACTATTGTTATTATTGTTATTACTGTTATTAACTTCCTCGGAGGTAGAACACTGGCGGTTTGGTTTCTAAGCCAAGTGACGGGGTTACATCACTTCCAGGAAGGAGGCTGGTAGGAGCAGGGGTGGGTGCAGTGACAGAAGTCCCGAGCTAAGCGGAGTCGATGGGATGTGGGATGTCAGGGATGGGAGCTGGCAGTAGATGGCACCAGGCTTTCACCGCTGGGAGCTGCGGCCGAGCCGTGCTGGGGGCTCTCGCTGAAGACCTTGACTCGATCACATCATGAGGAAGAATTCCACGCAGCCCATAATATCGGGGTTAGTGTCACTAAGGGTTAGAAGGGCTGGGATGACGCGCCCCGAGTGGTGGCTCAGCCTGAGCACGCGGCGAGGTGAGCTGGCAGGGTTTGCACAGCAGTTTTCTGTTTGTCACCTTTTCTGTTTCTGGAGTTGATTTAACCCGGCAAAATGTTTTTATTCAAACTTCTAGCACCAAATTTATCAGATTTTTTGACAGGCAGTGCGAGAACTTGCAAGCTCAAGAACAGCATTGAATCTCATCCCACTGAGGACAGAACCAACACAGGGATGTCTTCTCCATCCCTTTGCAGTTTTTTTATCGTAAACCAGGTTTTTCTGAATAGGGACTGTTGTTCTGTGAACAACAAAGTGAGGTTAATGTGAAAATTCACATCTCCTTTGTGGGAAGAAATGTATGCAAGGGCAAGTAAAAGCCTCAGTCCCCAAATCACAGGACACCATCAGAGAGTGGATAAGCCCTCTCTTACAAGTGCTCAGCTGGGTTGGATGGACAGGCACTTCTGCCTGTACTTTTCTCCCACAACCGAAAATGTTGGTACTAGTAAATATCTATAACATGTTACTGTTGAAATATTTATTTCCAGGTCTATGCCCAAATGTCAGAAGCCTTGGGAATAATAGGTGACAACCATTTATGGAAGCATTTATGACAAAATTGCAAGTTTGTGCTTGGGTTCTATTCTGTATTTTCTTTTGTATTTAACTTTTACATAAAACCCATGTTTTATTTTGTTGTTAAGTTTCCTCTTTGCTAGAAAAGTATTTTCCATGAATTTGAACTATTTGGAGTAATGGATAACCATTTTCAGAAGGACCTGTATCTTATTTTCTGAAGGTACTGCAGGCCTCTAAATGAACAGTTGCAGCTCAATATTTCCCCCACAGTGCCTGTGTCCCTTCTCAAAATGGCATATGGGACATTAGAGCTGAGATGTCACAGACATCCTGTCCATGACAGCAGTTCCCACACCTCCTGCTTCTCATTCCTGCACCCTCAGGTGCCCATGGAATTGCCTGTAAAGCTTCATGGCAATTAGAAGTGGGGAAATGACCAAGTTAAACTAACCTATATTTGTTTTGGGGAGGCCCTTTTGGATTTTTTTTTTTTTTTATTCAAGATCTGGCAAAATTTGCTGTCTTAAAAATACAGATTCACAGTGGAGAATTCCATGGCCTCATACTGAGGGAGACAAGAGGGATTGGCATCATCTGCCTTCGCATCTCTGGCATTTGGCAGAATAAGATGGCATGTTATTGTGGCAGTAAGTGTTGCAATACTCTCTCTTAAAAATATTCCTAGGAAATTACACTGGAGAACCTGCCTTTTTCTTATGCCTCTGCTGCAGCTGCTTGCCTTGGCTACCAGCAGGATTACCAGGATTTGGTTTGTATTACATATGGCCTTCACAAGATTTGCTACTTTCTCCTGACACGAAAAGAGTTTCACCTAAACCCAGTTTTGCTCTTGAAGCAAAACAAAATGATCCCTCCAAAAAACTGGGCATATACATTAAAAAAAATCTGGAGACAATGAGGTCTGTGTGTGTACCTGGAGAAAGAGAAACATCTTACCCTTTCATTCTACAGGGAGGAAGATGCTGCATCCTATCATTTATTTCATGTCCTCTAAATCTGACTTGCAGGACCTTTAAGTGCTTCAGTAGACATTTGCCTTACTGGAGGAAGGTCTCTGCTGGTGTCACCAGGTTGGCCATGACCTGTTTGGATGGTATTGAACATGACTTGTCTTTGCTGCTGTGGCTGCCAGCCTTGAGAAATAGCAGTAATTAAAACGAGGTCGTTTTCTAATATGACTTAACTTTTCTGTGGAAAATAAGGCATAAAAGCTTTGCTTCCTCAAATCCAGAAGCTGAGTGTTATATCTTGCCTTAGGATACCAAGAGCACCCACACAACCTTGATATTTATCTGGAGTATGCTTTGAAGACAGGTAAATGGAGGGCAATGGATGGAAAATATTGGTGGTTTCTGGAAGCAGCTCATGCCATGGTGTGAGGGGTCAAGGCTTTGTTTTGTTGTTTCAAACTGCAGTGAAGCTTGAACAGCTGAGGAAAAAGGAGGAGGAGGACTGTACTTTGGATAACAGAAGCTTCAGGGATAGCAGATGCATCAGTTTGCTTCCCTTTCTACTTGCTGCTGCCACTGAGAGGAAATCCCTGTTATGTTTGCCAATTTAGGAAAAAATATAACATCTAACAAGTTGTATGAGCAGTCCTACATGTGTTTAGATTGGAGAGGGCTGTGTTTGCAAACTACTGTAAGTTATTAAAAAAAAAATTGTCTTTTAGTATTATAAACTTTGGTGTTAAGGGGTTTGAGTGTTACATGGAAGATTTTAAAAGAAAGTAAGGTACATAAAAAGCAAAACATCAGTGCTGCTTTTTAAATTACACACTGTGGTTTTATTTTCTCTTTCCTCCTGGCTTACTGTATTTTCCTAAGAACCATGATTTGTTCATGACTAGATTGAAGATCATTAGGTTTGACAGTATGGACCAGAACTGACAACTTGAAGTGGTCACTTCAGTCAGTGGCTGAAAGAGGTGGCTGTGAATCTGCTGGAGAAACACAGTCATGTTTGTGTCAATTAGAATAAAGGAGCTTCTTCCCAGTGGTAGCATGCCAGGTGGGAAGTCTGGGTGTGAAATCACAACATATTGACGTGTAACCCAAACCCCACAGGCTGATGGGGCAATCCAGCCTGGCAGCATTCCTGGTGCTTTGTTACTGAGAACATTCTGAGCACATTTGCACCAGCACCGGGCAGGATCCCTGACTGTGAGCCCATTCACCGTGGGGATTTGAAAAAGCCACCAGGTGACTGTTCTGTCTTACCCTACAGATCCAGTTTTTCTTTGAGTAGGTGAAATCTGTAAGGTTTTATTCCTTAACAACAGGTTAAAAGAAAGCCCCAGGGAATTCTTAGTGTGCACTTTGTTGAGTGGTGTTATTCCCATGGAGTAACTTCACAGCATTTGAGACCGTCCAGCTCCTGCTTTGTTAATGCCAAGGGTCCTGTGAGACACAGGAGTTACACTTGACAGAGTATTCCTGCCTGACTGATGGCATCCAGTCTTCCAAATCCCAAAGTGTTGCAGAAAGTACCTTTTGGTAGCCTGCCATTAGCACTGTGGGATGATCAAAAGACATTGTCAGGTTATTTCCTTCCACTTTGCCATTAAAGAATCCGATGCAGGATGCATGCAGGAAGCGTTTGATACCCGGTGTGAGGAGTAAACACAGCCATTGAATTCATGGTAGTGAAACAAGTCAGAGTCTTCCAGGACATACTAATTATTTTTTTTTGTTCTGCTGCTAGTGATTTAACCTCTTCTTGTGTTGCCTTAAGAATTGGTACCTTGGTGTTCAGGCCTGGGGTGCAAATGTTCTAAAATAGAATGGAGCCCTCCCCTGAAAGGGGTCTGAACAATTCTAAAGAGTTTGGGAAATTCGATGTGGAGTGGGGAAATAGGGTTTAGTGAGTGTTTAATTACTATTCTAAAGTGTGAGAGAATATATGATTATGCTAAAAATCTACACTTACTACACAGCTACTTCTAAAATCTACAAAAAACTAAAAATCCTAAAACTTCAAAGGCATCATTTGTGATGACTTACTGGTTGACACAAGGAGTTTCTAATTTCTTGAAGTCCAGTATGAGCTCAGTAATGTTTAGGTGGATAAATGGCATTTTGTCATGCAGTTTGAATCTGTTCTTTGGAATTCTTTAGTGGCAGCTTTGCAGTGGAGGACTATTGGTCCAACTCAGTGAATTCTTTCATTAACAGAAAACAATTTGAAATACTTGTGTCATAGCTACCACTAGCTGCAGTAGCCACTGTTCAGTTAATGGATTAAAGGCTGCATGAAATAGATATTTTTCAGCATGCAGGAATATTTTGAGACTTGTCAGTGTAATAGGTGTACTGTAGACCCTCAGACTGTAGTTCTAAGTACTACTGTCACATCAGATCCTAGCCCATTTAGATACCTTTCCCCTGGTAGTTAATGAATATGCCTTTTACTGAATTCCTGTTAACCTATTTTTGAGGGGACACAGTTTTATGTAGCCAGAATATACATTAGTGCCTGCATTTCCATCTCAGTCTCAACAGAAATTTTACAGGATGGTTCTTCTAGCATGCAGTGTTTGCATGCTCTGGCCACCACCTCATGGGAGCTGTGGTGGGAGGGGAAAGGCCAGCTGAAAGAATACCTACCCTCAAGCTGAATTTTCTAATCTGCATGTCATCTGAAGGGTTCTTAGCTGTGTTATGAAAAACAAGGCTCATCTATTTGCACCACCCAAGGAAGAGATTTTCAAAGTCTTTTCAGGGGATTTGGGGGTCCATTTTTTCTTGCACTGGGAATTGGAATTTTCTTCCAATGGGAATTGGATAGCACACACCCTTAAGGAGCTTTGAAATTTTTTTCATTTAAAACGCGGGATTTCTTTTTTTCATCTTTCATCACACAAAAACCCGAAAGCAGCCACTTCACCCAAACATGGTGCTTTATGGCAGTTGTCATCTTTTCTGGCTGGTAGCAACTTACTTTTTGCAACTGCTTCTTTGGCTCAGTCCCAGGTCTGTGCATGGGAGGTGCAGCACCCTGGGCACGTGGAGGGAGTGCAGCGTTGCCGGAATTCCTTGGCTGTGTTGTCGTCACCTCTCAGAGAAGGGGTTCAGGGCCTCCTGGAAAGAGGATGGATGAATTCTGTAGGCACTTAAAAACGGCCTGTAAGCCACGTCTGAGACCTTGGCATGCCATGATGAATGGAAAGGTACCCACCATCCGTGTGCCCAGATGGATTCCCATTCTCTGGACTTTGCTTTTGCTTTTTTCCCCTGCATCCCTGATTCTAAATGTTTTCATTTTTAAATTGCACTGCATCAGTTTTTTCAGTTTTTTCTTCTGGGGTGAGCATTCCACTGCTCTGCTTTACCCACATCAGTTCCCATCCACTGCCACCAAGGAACTGTCCTGTGCTGGGCACCAGCAGAGCTGTAAGCTGTGTCACAGCAGTGTCCTACAGTCCTTGTGCCCGAAGGGGTGGGTCTCTGAATTGTTAACTGGGGATTAGGCAGGAAATTAAGGACAGTAGAAGGGTTTTGAGGGGCAAAAAATGTTGTTAAATGGATATAGGAGGCTGGAAGTGGATATCTTTACCTGGCTGAATACACTAATGACTTGGAACATGCAAAGAATTTTTATTCTTCTGTGGATGACATGGCAGCCCTTTTCCCAGAGAATTATAATTGGAGTATGCAATCATTTTATGTCTTCCCCTTCTAGATTTTAGGGTAGAATACACAGCCTCTTAAAATAATATTTTTAAGTGCCTGTACTGAGAGCAGAGGTGTTTGGTGTGCTGAAGGGACCTGTCATTGGTGACACAGTCTCAGAGTAAGCTGGGAAGCTGCTTTGGTGCAGCTTTTAGAAGCTGGGGTTTTATTCTTTTCCTCTTACTAAAGGCAAACTAAAAGCAAATATTTGAATACTTCATGCTGCTCCATTTAGATTTTTCAATTTCTCATAGCTTTTCAACACAGAGCAGAGTTACTGTTCCTCTTTTGGGTTTGTGTGTTTGTGAGTAGTTCGGTGTTTTGATACTGTTGTTGTTACCAAAATTGGAAATATGCTGCCATTTTTATTCCCACCTTTTTTTTTTGTGCTTCAGTGCTCATCTCCCATAGATGTTTTGGTGAATTTGGCATTGGTGTAGCTATCGACGAAACTCTTGTTTTCTGTGACCCATCTGAAGCTTCATGGTTGGTTCCTCTGTTTCATTTAGTTCATCTTTTAAATCACTAAAGCACTTGAGCAAGAAGGAGAAGGGACACTGGTACTTGGCTTTCAGTGCTGTCTTGCCATGATTTCTCTGAAGGCTGTAAATTTTTCTGCTCTTTCATTCCTTGGCTTCTCTTCCTTACATATTGAAAAAGTGCCTTTTGTATGATGAGATTCCTCCCCAGATCTTTAGAAATTTTCTCAGATACTTACAAAGTTTGGTGAATGTTTCTTAAAATACTGCATTTTATGTGTCTTTCATCCTGCCTGATATTAGCAAGGCAGAAACAGAAATGGGAATTGCTATGATTGCCTCTGTTCACTCACGAGTACTTTCTAGCTTTTATGTTATTGCTCCATCTTTCAGCATCCAAATACAGCCAGGAACTGAAAGAAAAGATGCACATGAAAGTACCCTGAATGCTGGATGAAGAGAGTTTTAATTTTTCCCTTCAATCTGTCACTGTGGCTCCTTGTTTTTCCTTAAATGTCTTGTAACTGGCTTCTGAAGGACACAGATTTTACTCTTTTGCAAAATAGCCTTTTTATTATTTTGATATTGATGTCAAATCTGGGTAGTTCAAATTCCTTTTTATTGCTTTGTATGGTATATACTTGTTAAGGATTTAGTGCAACTATAAACATCTCCAGAACTCCCCATAGTAGGGATAAACTGTGAATTATGGACTTGTTAGAATGGGCTATTTCTTTAAGGCAATCTGAACCTCTGTAGCTATTCATAGAGATTGTATAAAGTAAATCAATGTTTGTCTGTAAATTTAAATTGAGGAATTGCTTTGGTAATTGCACTGTCATTTGCCTTTTCCTGAGTAAATAATACTAAACAGTTTTAAACTGCATTCTTGAGTTTATAACTTCCTGAAGAAGAAACTTAGTTTATGTGTTGTATACATTCCTTAGCCCATGAACATGTAAAATCAATAATCAGTGCTGATTTTAAGGCATCTTTCCTTCAGCTTCTCTATTCCCCAAACCAAAATCCTACTGCATCCCAGTGTAAATAGCTGGTACTGATGGCACCTCTTACATCAGTGCCTGTCCTGAATGGATCTGACAGATTAAAGTCAGAATCACTGTGCATGTTCTACAGACACAGAAGCAGAGACACACAAAGCTGAAGGGACTTATTTGCCTGGCAGTATCCCCTATACATCTTGAATTGGTGTAGGGAAGAGGAGAATTATGGATTAGTGCATGAACTGCAAGGTGGAATATCACTGGGAATTGGGGGTATCAGCAGCTCTGTGAATTGGCCCATAGTTTTTCTGTGCCCCTTTTCTCCCATGGAAATTTTCCTAGGGATTTTATAGCAATTTGGTTTTGTCTTGTGAAATATTAGGCAGATAAATACTACAGAGGTTAAGTGGACAGATATTGTGATGAAAAATGGGTAGATAAATATAAGGGTAATCTCCAGATAATATATGTAATTAAGACAGATAATGGGTATTTTAAAAATTAATTATTTTCTTATGATATTACAAAAAAGTTTGAATCCTTTGTTCAGGAAAAAGGCATGATGTGTTTCTGTAGCATTTTCTGTCTCATAAATGGAAAATTCCAGGACTTATCACAGAAATACATTTGTAACATAATAGTAGAATCACAGAATGGGATGGAAGGAAACCTAAAGATCATCTCATTCCACTTTCTGCCATGGCAGGGACATCTTCCACCAGCCCAGGTTGCTCCAAGCCCTGCCCAACCTGGCCTTGGACACTTCCAGGGATCCAGGGGCAGCCACAGCTTCTCTGGGCAACCTGTGCCAGGGCCTGCCCACCCTCGCAGGGAGGAATTTTTCCCCAATATCCCATCTAACTCTGCCCTCTGGCAGTGGGAAGCCATTCCCTGTGTCCTGTTCCTCCATCCCTCATCCCCAGTCCCTCTCCAGCTCTCTTGGAGCCCCTTTAGGCCCTGCAAGAGGCTCTCAAGTCTTCCTGGATTCTTCTCTTCTCCAGGTGAATATCCTTTTTATTGGACATGGCACAACATATTATTTGAAAATAATAAGGTAAAAAGTAATATGAGACATCTGTTGTTTTGTATGGCCCATTTTAAAAACCAATTAGGACATTAATATTGATTCATTTGGGTTTATTTTTTCTATGCACGGTTTTTAAAAGGTGTGCTTATTTCTACCTACTTTTACCAACAAAAGAGAAATCATACAACTAGATGCTTCTGGTCATCTGTCCCATTCCTAATCTTCTTGAAGTCAATACCATTGATGAGTTCAACAATAGTGAGAGCAGGATTGATTCTGTTGGCAACTGAGAAGAGGGTTGGTTCTACTGGGAGGATGAGTCAACTAAGAACTGAGGCACGAGCTGGAGTTCAAACAGAAGCCTCTTGACAGGGTTTGTTGTCTGATTCCAAGTTCCTCACTGTGTCAGTGTTATCATTACTGTTATCATTACTGCTGATAAACCAGGCTGACCTTTGCCTGTGGGTTTTTGTCCGGATTCAAGTATTTTTGTAATATCCTTACCCGGTCATGGGTGCTAACTTGCTATCCATTGCAAACCTTTTGTGTCTTATTCTAATTAATATTCACTTACCATGAGTTGGAGAAGAATGTCTGCTCTTTGAATTTTCAGTCAGTCGAGCAAGAAGATTGAAAAAAACCCCGATGTAGTGGTGGTGTTTGATGTGACACAATATTTAAAGGTATATGACAGATAATAAACCACCAGGGCGCAGGAACGCGTTCGACACTGAAATCCTTGGCTGCTTTAAAATAAAACTGACTTTTCAGTAATTTTCTAGAGGAGGTTGTTTCACAAGTACAGGGGGAAGAGACACCTGGAATATGACAAGTGGTATCATTTCGTTTATCCACAGAACTCTAATCATGTAAGAATAATCTCTTTCCTTGGGTTGAAAGATGAGTGCGGGTTTTCACATCCTGTGAGTGAATTTTATTTAATGAAAACCGTACAAGGTGTACCTGTGTATGCTTACTTGAAATACCATTAAGCAGCTCACTTGATATTTTAAATATGCATGTGTTTATGTTCTCATGGCATCACAGAAACGAGACTGGAAAGGAGATGGAAATGAAACATTACAAAGGAATTTGACAAAAACAGAAGGGGAGACGTTTATTTCATTAACAAGATTTATGAAGGAACTAATGAGCTCTCTCCTGTTTTCTACCAGAGACTTAATGCTTTGCTGGGGTTCAAAAAAACCCTTTCAGAATCACCAGGAGCTGTAACACAGTGCACCTGAACTGGGAGGGCTTGGTTATTTCGGTGTGATTGCTGACAGGATCAACCTTGTGTTGCTCCTAAAGCCAGCAAGCATTCAGCATTTCATGTTGTCTTCTGGAGGCTTGCAAAGGCATGTATTCCTGTGGGAGCTCTCCAGAAAGTAGGATCAGGATAAACTATTGGTGCAAATAATACTTTCCAAGGCTGAAATGTCTGGATAGCTTCAGTGTTCAGATTACTTAAATTATATTTGCAGTAAATGAGTTTCTGCTCATGAAATAGATGTAACAATATCAGGGCCTAGAAAGGATGAAAAAGAAGATATTTAATAACCTGAGTTCTCTTGAAGAGTAGCACTGTGGTGAAATTGTGGGTTTTTTTTTCTTTGCAGAAACTGGCTAAGTATTGACAGAGTGGTTTTAGACCCCTCTGCACGGTCAGGATGTAAAGCAGCACTGCCCTCATAAATGCACATCTTTAACAGCAATTTAAAGTGTTGAATGACTAGCAAAAAGAGAGATTAGCTAAAAACATAAATGCCCCAAATGTATTCAATTACTTTTCAGTGCGAGTGATTCAGGCAGGAGCTCTGAGAACGGTGACTTCGCTGCATAGAGGGGTGGGGTTGTGCCAGGCAAGGCAGCTTTAATGCTGCTTCACTTCACTGTGATCTTGTGTTAGTTAAGTTTAAAATTGTGTTCCCTGGCAAACCATAAAAGATTTCAAAAGTATTAGACACCCACTTTTGTGCTGGAATTTAATATGCAACTTTTTATTGGAAAATAATCGTCCTTGTCTGGCGAAATCCACCATGCAATATTTCTGTTAGTAGGCATAATGCAATAAAGACAGGGAGGGCTATTTATCACTACAAATTTTGAGGATTTCAGGATTCTTTTTATTATTTTAATATATTTCTTTGGTATTAAATCAGAAAAATGATAAATTACACCTGTCGAGGCTGTTTTTCCTTTTTCCCAGAAAATGATGTACAACCTAATTTCACTGGTCATTTTGGCTTTTAAAGATATGTATTTTTTTCCTATTAAAAACTCTACCAATAGGGGTTTTTTTTAATAATAATACCGAAGTACTTTTTATTTCAAACATATGAATTAGTTTATAACTACTTCCTGGCATTGCAAACTTTGGCCTTTTCACATTGTATTAGGGGTTTTTTAAAAGGCATTAAGTATATATTGCTTTGAAAGAAATAGTGTATCGTTAAGATGCTAGATCCAGTGGATCAATTTTCAGTATTTGAAATAGATTAAATTGTGGCTAGCCTGAAAGGTTACAACAATAATTTATTTCATTTCAGGGCTTTTCTGTACATAATCAGCTTTTACAGTCTTAGCAATCAGTATTTTTTCTTTTTTTCATGTGTATCATCATCTTTTTCTAAAGGATAATGTAGAATTAAAAGCAAAACATAATTTCAGCCACTGCACTTTATAACAGGAAAAAAAGAAGAAGAACCATAAGAAGGTATCAACAACAAAGGCAGCAAATGATTGGGGCTGGTGTCATGGTTTACATTACTTTCACAATTATTCCAGGTTTGCATATTTCGAAATGTATTAGTCCAATTTGATTTCAAAGCTCAGTTATTTGAATTATAAATCATTATGTCCCTCCTAGCTGATCAGTTGTGAAATATCTTTGAATTCATTTGCATAATGGAATATGTTAGTCATTCCTTTATGTCTGTGAACCCACAGTGCTCCTTCATACATGTTTAGTTCTTTCTAATAATTAACTTTTCCTCCGTATATTTCTGTAGCAAAATAAGTACAGTTTCATTATTTTTTGGTACAGTAACTTGGGATAAAGTACTTTTAGCCTCTCAAACATTCTTAATCCTTGTCTTTGTTAGCTTTATGTTACAAAAAGGCTTTGCCTTGGAACAGGGCAGGGAGCCAACTATGTAACTTTGCAATATAAAACCAGGTAATGCCATGTCGGGTGTTACAGATTGACAAGAGAAACAATTCTTAAAACTTGATCAGGAGATTTTTCCAATAGCAGGCAGCTTATAAAACCTGCTCTTACAATTTTACCTGTTTAAAAAGAATTTAATCTGCTTAAGATGAAAAGGCAAATTGTTTATTCCCATAAAAGTTACTGAACCCCGGTCAGTGATGTGCAGGAATGGCAGAGCAGAACAAGCACTCAGAAAAAAAAAGCCAGTAATGAGTGTTGTGGGTATTTGTGGAGTCTCTGTGTGACACATCACCCTGGGTGTTGCTTATGAGCTTGTCAGTGCCAGCAGCGCTGCTCAGGGAACTGCTGAGTCCTGTGTTTGTAGCCTTCGTTGTAGAATGTACAAGCCCATAAGTAAATTCCTTCCTGTGGTGCCTTCCATGCTTAGGAATGTTTCTGAAGTTCGAGTTTTCCTGTGGCATGCCTGAAAAAATGCACTGGTGTGCCGGGATATTGCAAAACCTTTCATATCCCCATTTTAGAGATGCAGAATGGAGAGAGTGGAATTTACTGGAATTAAGTGGAGATTCTGTAAGTCATGCAGCGGTTTCATGCCAAAAGAGGGAGAAGCAGGAGTCAGAAAATCCCAGCCATTGTTTTGGCCACTCTCATGCTCCTGTTTTACAAACGTGGCCTGCAGAAACTCTCAAAGGTGCCAGCATGGCTCTTTCTGCAAGACATGGGATTATCTCCTTTATCCAGCCCCAGATGCTTGAATCACCTGAGACAGGGAATGTGTGTGTGCTCAAGCTGTTAAGAGATGTCATAATTCACAGAGCAAGGAAAGGATTTGAATTGTAGGAACGGGTCTGAACCATCTGATTTAAGGGCTTGTGTAACAGAGTTCTTGCAAACTCAGCTTTTCATTTAGTACGATTTCTCGTGCTTTTAAAAAGAAACCTGAAGAAAAATATTATTTTTTCACGTGTGAGTACCTAGTAGGTGTGATCTGCAGGATTACTGCAGTCCAGGAGATATGCTGCTCCTGCATCAGTGTGCAGCTCCTGGGTCCTTGACACACTGGAGCTCATCCTGCTCAGCCAGGGCCAGGAGCTTCGGCCAGGGGTCAGGTAGCTTGGCTGGTCAATGCACAGAGTGCCCAGCAGCCCTTCCCCAGGGCCCATGGGTGGCACTGTGGTGGCTGAGGCCAGGGGGTGCTGCAGTTCCCTGGGCTGGCACTGGTTAGCCAGCTGTGCAGGGGGAGGTTTCAATTCATGCATAGGAGTCAGCTGATTTGCTTTCTGTTTTATCAAGTTGGAGAAACAGGGGTTTCCATGGAAATACTCATCTGCCACCCTTGGTGCAAATAAGTTCTTCCTCGTGTTGAGATGACACTTCCTGTGTTTTAATTTATGGCTGTTGCTCCTCATCCTGTCTCTGGGCACCACTGAAGAGTCTGGCACCATCCTCTGACACCCACCTTGGAGATATTTATCTGCATGGAGGAGATCCCCTCTGTCTTCTCCACACTAATCAGGCCCAGCTCCCACAGTCTCTCCCCATCATACAGATGCTCCAGATCCCTCCATTATCTTTGTGGTCTCATCTGGACCCCTCTCCGGGAGCTCCCTGGCCCTGCTGTGCTGAGGAGCCAGAGCTGGGCCAGCCCTGCAGATGTGCCTGCCCAGGGCTGGCCAGAGGGGCAGGATCCCCTCCCTGCCCTGCTCCAATGCTCTTCCTGATGCCCCCAGGATCCCATTGGCCCTCCTGGCCACAAGAGCGCACAGCCAGCTCATGATCAACCTGTCACCCACCAAGACCCCCAGGTCCTTCTTCTCAGAGCTGCTCTCTAGTGGGTCAGTCCCCAACCTGTACTGCTGCCTGGGGTTGTTCCTCCCCATCTGCAGGACCTGCACTTTCCCTTGTGTATTCATGCTTAATGAGACTCTTAATTTTTGGTCTGTGTTTGGCCCAGCCATGTGCAAGAGCCTGTTCTTTTCCTGCCAAGTTATGTGGAAACAAGCACTGAGAAACAAGGACTTTGTCCTTGAAGGCAGTACTGGGTAAGACAACCTCCTAAATAACGCCTGAGTGAGTGGCGGGGTTGTCTCGGGGGCTTGTTTCTCTGCTCCTTCCTGTCTCTGGGTTTCTGGGTTTCTTTGCTACATCTTTGTCATAAGTGTTCTTTTGTTGAACTCTCCAGGGTGTACTGGTTTCCATTCAGCGATCTGCCTGCTACACCTTGTTGAACCTCGTTAGGTTTCTCTCTGCCCAGTCCTCCAGCCTGTCCAGGTCCCACTGAAAGGCTGCACAGCCTTCAGGTGCATCAGCCACTACCCCAGTTTCGTATCGTCACCAAACTTGCTGAGGGGCCATTCTATCCCTTCATCCAGGTCCTTGATGAACAAGTTGCATGAGGCTGAGCCCCGTGTTGCTCCCTGGGGAACCCCACTGACTACAGACCCCCAACCAAATTCTCCTCCTCTGATCCCAAACCCCTGAGCTCTGCCATTCAGGCAGTTCTTGATCCACCTCACTGTCCACTCACCCAACCCACATTTCCTGAGCTTACCTGTGAAGGTGTTACGGGAGGCAGTGCCAAAAGCCTTGCTGAGTTGAGGAAGACAACATCCACTGCTCTATCTTAATTTTGGTTGAGTGTTGAACGTAGCTTAGTAGGCATGAGATGTATTTTTATCTGTTGAAACTGAAACAAATTGTGGTTTTTGGGTCTGGAAGATCACCTGTGTGACTTTGAGGCTGTTACCTCAGGGCTGCAGCAGTGCCATTGCCAAGCACCAGTTGGCTCCAGTGCAGGCACTGTTTTACTTGCTGATGACATGGATCTGTCTGAGGAACAAACACCATTTATTATCCAAAACTTCCTGAGTATTTATAAAAGTAATTTAGTTCATTTCTCTCTTCCGTGACTAGAACATATGCCGTGAAAACTAATTGCTTTCATTAATAACAGATTATAGTCTTAAATGTTCTAAAGAATATCTGTATTACATATATTTCTAGATGGACATCAAATATTATTTTAATGTACTGTTTCAGTTAGGATTTTTTTTCTCACTAAAGGTTCCTGAGACTTTGTCCACCCTGCCTGTGTAATCATAATGCTGCAAGGCTGCTTTTCCTTAACACCTGCTACTTACAGTCTCCTGAAAAAGCTTGTGAAAACAGACTGTGAAATCCATGCTTCAGAATCACACAGTAAGTTTTCTTACTATGTTAAAAAGTGTGGGTAGTAAAAGGCAAAATGAAGCCACACTGGGCAGTGTTTCCCCAAAGAATGCACCTGTGAGCTGGACCTGGGAGTCCTTGCAGTTAATCTGCTTTCAGTACTGGCTCAGTGTTGTATAACAGAGGTACATTTATAATATAAAATGGGCTATGCATGCAGGTTTGGTAGTTTTTCCTACAAGAGAAGAAGAGATTTGGTAAAAACAAGATGCACAGGTATTAAAAATGACTTCTCAAAGTAGAAGTTGGGTAGATGGGTGTCAGACAGAATGCAGGGTGGCTATAAGCTGACAAAGGCCACTGTGGTTCCTCTGGATTAACAGCTCCACAAGATCTGAAACGATCAGGGGTATCTGGGAAGAGCCTACATCAGTCCTGGGGCTGTTGTCCTTCGTGTTGCTCCTGGAGTAAATGTGCTTGGGTTTAAACTGATAGCAAAGTACAGCTAGAGATACAAACAGGTAGAAGCTGTGGTTTAGAATCCAGATCTTAAAAGTAAGGTGGACAAAAATTGTCCTTTCTGTGTGCTTCTGCAAGCATTAAATTGCAGTGTCCTTGCCTTGTGAATCCAAAGATAATCTCAAACCATGAAAACTGGCATTTTCAGACAAAAAAGCATTTGACCAATTGTCTTCTCTGGGCTTTCTTTGTTGTTTTTTTTTTTGTTTTGGTTTGGTTTTTTTATTTATTTTTTTCAAATTAAATGAAGATATTTATATAAAATCCTTTTATATGAATGATAAATAATTTACATGGAAACAAAACTAGGACTAATTTTTATTGGAGGGGGTTGTTTTAAGTAATTATGCAGAAGCATTTTTGGAGATTAGTTGAATACAGTAAATTGAGAATATTTCCATTTTAAACTATGTGCTGTCGGTGTGACTGGCAAAATTTAATTTTAGAAGGAAAGAATGGTAATATCTGGATGCCACATCCATGGAAGTGTCCGTGGCCAGTTTGGGTGGGGCTTAATCTGGTTGTGATCATGTGATTGGTATTTGCTTCAAAATGCACTTTGATTTGTGTTGTTACTTAAACCTCATATGAATATAATTAGAATTTGAATTCCTTGTGTGTCCCAGGTTGGTTTTTAGTATTTTTGTGGTATTTAGAATTGCATCATTTTGTCCAAGATCCTTAGTCCAAGATGTTTTACGTGAAGTGTAGAGAATCAAAAACTGATGGAACAGCACTGGTAAATTTATGTTTAAATAAAAGGTTTTACTAGAAATAATACATTTTAGTCACTTCTTTTTTTCTACATTACCAACAGAAGTAGATGTAAGCTGTAGGAAATACCTCCAGGAGCTTACAAGCTTACCACAATTTACCTGGGAGGTTTGTTTTGGATAGTTGCTTCCTTTCCTAACTAATACTGTGCTGTTCAGGTGATGTGATGTGGCTTGTTCAGGAGTGAAAAAGAAATGTATAGGCAGTAAACTGTGTTGCTTTTCTAAAACTTCCGCATTATTTTATTAATAGGGCAATACTATAGAGGATCCTAATTGTATATTCTTTCTTCCCTGCCTGCATTGAAATTTCAAACAGACCTTGGCACATTAAACTTTCCCTTACCCAGTTCCCAAAACTACCTGGTTTGGCATTAAAGTGTTGGTCACAATCAGCACTGGACATTCTGGTAGTTCTTTGGTTCTCTCAGTTGTTTGATAAAGTATGGTTGAGATTCTGCCTTGGGAAGGGATCATCTTGAATTTGGATGTGGGCACCTTCTTCCAAAGGTCTGGAGCACTCTGGAACAGATGGAGTGTGACTTTTCCCGTCCTGGGATAGTTCAGGTTTCTCCTGAGAAGTCTGTAAGTGGCAGCTGAGCCCTGGTCCTGCACAGGGCAGGATCCAAGTGACTCCTGTTAGTCTGTACTCTGGCACAGGACATCACCAGGGGGCCCTTTCTAAATGATTGGGCCTCATTTATTATTTCTTTTTCTATGAGGGAAATCTGGTAAGCAATTAAAGGGAGAAAAGCATCAGGAAATGCAATGCACATAAAAACAGGAGTGTAAGGGGAAGCTGATGCTGGTTGAGCAGAGATGGGGAGCACAGAAACTGATGTTATATTGGAACTGCCTGAGGAGTTGGATTGGCAAAGGGAGGAGGTGAAACAAAAAGCTGGATCGAAAGAAAACACAAGGATTCAGAGTGCCAAATTAAAATACTGACTCCAGTTGAAAGGAGCAGAGAGGATGGATGGCAGAGGAAACAGGCAAAGATGGAGAGGAATGAATTTCCCCCCCCCAAGTCCACCCAACCCTTTGCTGCCCAGCAGTAGCTTTGAAACCAAGCATAAAGCCCCTCACCCTCTTGGGTTTGCTGCAGATTGCAGGTGCAGGTCACAGATTTGGGCAGGTCCTTCACTAGTTTAGGAAAGCTCTTGGGCATAGATGGCACTTTGAAGGCTCCATGGCTGAGCTGACAGTGCAGCAGCAATAAGTTAATGAATGTATTTCCTTTGCTTTTAAAAAAAATCTGGAAAACCCCATATTAGAGGGGAGCAGTTGGGGTCACAAAGCCAGGTATTAAGGACTGAGGAAATGCCAGAGTTGGGATTGCCTCTGCAACTTTCCTCTCCTTGGTAAATACTGACATTGTTACAAGGCAGTTTTAATTGCAGGATCACAATTATATCTCTCAGAGGATATTTGACTCTTTCAGTTCAGAAGATGAGTCGTTCTAGCTTCATGAAAAGCCACTGAGTGTTTTGATTTTATTTTTTTTTCTGTGTTACTGCCTGGCTTTATCAGTCCCCTCTTTGCTTTCTGTCATGACTGTTTGTTCTTCTTGGTGTTTTTTCTTCTTGACTTTTTCTGTGGTTGTTACTTTGCACTGGTGGCTGGTGACTGGTTTGCTCTGAGCAGTATCCCTAAAGATAAGGGGCAGGAATTAGGCCCATTCTAAGTGTGGAAACCAAACTGTGTAGCTTTCACCAACTTTGCACCACCAGTTTAACACACACAAAGGACTCCTCCTAACCTCACTTGCAACTTAGTTTCCCAGACTTTGCCGATGAACAGAGCAGAGAAAGAAGCCCTATAGCAAAGAGCTCTTTAAAGAACATAAATTAAATTCCTACTCTGAATTAGTCTCACGGGGAATCAGCCTGTGAGAGGCAGGCTGCCCTCATTAGGGCCTAAAGATAAGTAGTGTGAGGACACATCCTCATGCAAATTGCCATTTCTGAACAGTCGTTGTTCACAGTTCCTTGTTCAGTTTCCTGACAAAGCAAAATGAATCCAGACTTCCAGGATATCTTTCAGCCGTCTAACAAAGACCATCTCTTTTCCCCTACTCGCAACACCTTGTTTCTTTTATCCTAAATTCACAGCTTCTGAAGCAAATGAGGCAAGTGCCATATGAATAACCCCAGCACAGTCCAGATTCATTCCCAGGGCAGCTTCATGGTGTACACCAGATAGGTAGGAGGCAGGAAAAATAGCATACGAGCATAAAAGATGGTGATTTAAATCTCATACTCAAATTACACTTGTGGAAGAGTCTTAATTTATCATTGTAGTTTTAAATTTACCATTTTCTGACTGTTGAGTCTTGACTTTCTTACGTGAACGTTCTTGTAGAGCGGTGAGCAAGTGTCAGGTTAACAGAGGAAGGAGAAATATGGAAAGGAGAAAGGTGTGAAACGTGGAGACAAGCAAGTCTCAGACACAACTTGCTTGGAATCAATAATTTGTGTTCTTTGTTTATAGCTCAGTAAAAATACATCATCATACCTCAGGTTTTTGTTCCTGTAGGTCACAGGAAGTTCCTGTGATGTCAGTGAGGTTTCTCTGGGGAAGCCCTTCTGAACAAGTGCAAAGATGAAGTGTGCGATGCTTTGGCTGGTTTGTTTTGGTTTCTTTCCCTGTAGGTGAAGATGAGGATGAGTTCGAGAATTTCCTCCCCCCCCTCTGCTTCATTTGAAATTGTGACTCAGGTACTCAACAGTATTTTTGAACAAGAAGAAGCAAAAGGTAGGGTTTTGGTTTTTTTTCAAGTACAGGGGAAGAAATTATTGATGGGAAAAACTAATAGTGGGGCAAGGATTCAGCAACAAGTCTGGCACCTTTTCTGTCAGTCTTCCTTGACTGTACATCCCTGTACACTGATATAGATATGGATATACCTGTGTTCATGTACCTAATTAGGAATGTAGACAGAAGAGATACAAAGGCTATGAATGCTATTCCAAACAAACTTTGTACAGAGATTTTATAAAGGCCTTGAGGTTTTCCAGTGCTTTGCAGATCAGATGACCCCATTTGAAACTCATTTATAATCAAAGGGACAAATTTTTCTCCAGTGATAGCTTATCTGTTCCATGTGTAATATTCCCCTTTGCCATGCAAGTATCCTGTTTGTCTATATTAACATATTTATTTGGGGGTATGAGGAGACATGCAACACACTTGATAAAACACTGCTGCTTTAAAGTATTTTTTTTTTTTCAAACAAGAATTTATTATATAAATCAAGACTTTATTAAATGGCTGGGCATATATGTATAAATAGGAACGGGTCTTGAAGTATGGCACCCTTAAACTGAACAAAGTGATTAGGATAACTGATAGCTAAATAAGGTTTTTATGTGCCTGTGGGAGCCATATTAGGATTGATTTGACAAGGCAGTTCAGCTGTGGCAACAGTCATAACATCTAACACAACATTATGTTTTATTAGTAAAATCCTTAAGTGTAGCAAGCTGTTTGTGTCAAAACAACAGTATATTTTAGGGAAGAAAAAGACTTGCTAGATAGAGGCTGCATCATCAGGAATGATAATGTATTAGAGCACTATTGAGATCCCCTTCTGCCACCACTGAATCAGGAGTTAACCGTGCTCACTGGAGTGCTCACTCCTGCTGCATGGAGTTGTTTTGAGGAAATCCTAACAGTAATTTTTAATTTGCTGTTTAAAAATATAATGGCAACTTAAATACCGCATCATCATATTTATCTTTTTTTTTTCCTCCCCCCCACAAGAAAATAAACAGATATGCTCAAAATATTGGTAAATATTTTGGCTCTGGTACATCACTGACATTACTCAAAGGTGCACAGTTCACAGTCATCACTTGAATTAAGCTAATTTTTTTTCTTTTTTTTTAAGTAGTGCCAGAGGTTATTTCAACAATTATCTATTTCTGGTTTCCTTCTTTGTTGTTGCTTCATGTGTTTAATGGTAATCACTTTTCATTTATAAAATAGACTCAGTTCACCTGTCTTCGATTCATCTCTCGTGCGTTCAAGTTATAAACCCTAAAAATTAGAACAAAGAGGTCATTAGGCCCTTTTGGATGAAACTGGATTCCTTTCTGTGTGAGGATTTAATTTATTAAAATAATTTTGCCACTGTCCTGTCTGGATTGCTCGCAACTTTCTCGGTAGAGAAATTTTAATGGAGTGCCAGTGATATATTCCTAAACTAGCAAGTTCTTAACGACCCTGGAAAGTGACTGCTTGATTACACTTTAACGGTATTTGCAAATAAAATCACAAGTAATTAAGGGGAAATCTCCAGGCTTTTGAGCAAGTTTGATGCATGATAACTGCCTGATTCAGCTTCATCTAGAGTAATGCTGTGTAGACAAGAGCTGCTGAGATCAATAGCAACATAATGATAGTGGCAGAATTAAGTGAGTAACCTGAGAACTGTGTCTTCAAAATGCATGCAGCTGCCACCAGCCAGGGCCACACAGTGCACTCCTGCTTCCGTCCTAAATGTTCATCAAAAGACGCCCTGCAGGAAAATGGAGTTAGATGCTCTTTATTGCTGATCGTGTCTCTTGCCACATTTATCAGGGAAATTGGATTAGCAGTTGGCAGCTGCAGGTAGACAAGGTTCTGCAGTGATTAAATATGCAGCTTGGCTGCATTTGTTGTGACAGACCTTTAGTAAATTCTACTGTAAGCACCATCTGTCTAATTTGTATAAAGAAAACTTGGTGCTTTAAGCTACTGATAAAGAACCGAATCTGTTGCTTTGTCATAAACAAAACTTTTCCTCTAAATTACCTTAAACACAATTTATTAGGTTAAAGCTATTTTTCTATCATAATGAATAAATAATACATGCAAAAGTGCTTTCAGGTACTTCATTTTGCACGAACTGAAAAACAAAAACAGTTCAGTTCTTCAATAAAATGCTTAGTATTACAAACCATGGGGAGATGACACTGTTAAAAATATCACTATGAAAATGGTCCAGGACTGCCAAACTCATTTAATTTGTGGGTTTTACTAGGACTTTCTAACTGGCTAGGTGTTTTTTTAGGTTTTTAATATTTCTGAAATACACCACTGAAAACCAGCTGTAACAAGGGAACTCTTTTCTTTTTAAAATACATTTGTAATCATTACATCTGCATACAAAGCATGTGTTTAGGTTTCTTTTCCAGGGAGATCAAACGTAATTGAAGATGGCTGAAGTAATTATGTGTGTATGTGTGTTGCTTTCCTTTTTTCTTCTTCCTTTTTTTCTTTTTTTTTTTTTTTTGCTACTTCCTTCTTCACATTTTTGTATTGATAGAAAGAATTTCCAGTATTAAAACAATGCCTAATTTTCTCCTAAGACTATCCAGGTTTCTCTTGACAATGTGGTTAAGTAATCTATCGCCTGGGCAGCTGGAATCTCAGTAGTACTTTGTTTATAGTTGTGACATCATCAGATTTGCTAGAAATGCCTGGAAAAGGGATCTGAAGAAAAAGCAGTTAAATAGCAACATGCTATCTTTAGCTGGTTTGTAGAAACTCTATGCTGTTAAATTATTTAAAATCCTTGATTTTCAGCTTGCACACATTAAAAGTTTTCACACTAAGTGCCAAATGTTGCAAACAGCACTTTAACAGAATGATTTTGCTTTGATCCCTGTAGCAGTTCCTGAATAATTTATCACAGGTTATTGCCTTAATTCTGGAGAGGGATAGAGCAATAAAGGCAGATGAAAACACTCCAGTTGAAACACCTTGGGGCCTGCTCATTCCTCTGACACGGCTCTTTTGTTGGAACTATTTAGAGGTTATTAAGATGTGTCTCCAGAATTAAGAGTATGCTGTAAGGATGAAGACAGCCATCTTAATTCTAAAGACAAAGCACAATGACCCTTCACCTTTTTTTTCCTTTGTTGTTATTATATAGTAGAATTATGAGGGTAATATTATAGCTGCACCCAGTAGTGCCACTATGGTTAAGGGTCTGTCAGACTTTCCATTACGAGCCCCATTTTGGGGGTGGGGGGCGTGAGGAGGCTCGTATGTTTTAGATGGTGTTAGTCAGACACTTGGCACATGTTGGCAAGTCATGGGGGATTGTCTGTAGATATTTAAATCTTCAGCTCCTTCCCCTTGAAAAAAATCCGTGGAAAAATGTTTTTCGGGAACTTTGAAACAAAACACCTGAATTTGTATTTAAAAGGGCTTTGTTGTAATTAAACCTTAAGGAAACCTATCTCTGGCAGTCGGGAAGGATATTTCGAAAATTAAATCTGAACAAAATTCCTTCGTTTTCAAGACAAGCAGTGTATGAACCCCACACTCCTGACAAGCTCTTCTTGCTGTTTTTCTTGTATTTACAGCTCTTCACTCCTCATCTCACTCACTGGACTCTGCTGGTGATGCCATTCCCTGTCCCACTGCCCCAGGAGGGGCTGGTGGGCAGCTGGGAAGCTTCTTGTGTTCTTCACTTTGCTGGTAAGTTTGCAAGGCACTCCAGATGCCACAGGATGACACACCAAAAGCAGATATATAAGAGTATAATGTTGTTCACCATTAATAAATTTTATGCACGTAAGTGCTATTTGATCACTCTTAATGGGCTCAGACCAGATTGTCTTAGGGTTTTAGGGAGAAGGTTCTTGCTGACTGTGACCTAAGCAAGCATGGAATTAGGGTGATTTTTGCTTCTGTTAGAGTTTAAGGGTATTTTTACCAGTGACTTAAATGGATCAGGACTCATCTCAGGATTGCAGAGGCTGTTCAATAGGTTGTTTGTCTGGCACCCACTGTGGCAGTGTTATGTTACACAACTGGGGTCTGATGGATCCCATCTAAACCACTGGTTTGCTGGGGTTTTACAGGACAAGAGTGCCTTGTAAATTGAGGTCATTCATTAAGAATAGTGTGGGTAATGGTATGGGCTTTTTAATAACAGTATCTGAATTTTAACTGTAGAAAACCAAGAAATGTAGTTTATACTGTAACTGGTCTCCTTTCTTTGGAGTTTGAGGTCCAGTGGTGTCTGAAGTTGCTTGATGTTTTTGTATCTTCCCAGAAATCTGGAGTCATAGTTTAAAGAAAGTTGCACATCCACTTTTATTATTAGTTTTTAAAGTCTCGCAACCAAACTGTTCCTCAAGCGTATTTGCAAAAGAGTGTTTTCTTACAACTAGTTTTTTACTTTATAAAGACAGAATAAAGCATGTTGGAAGAACATGGACTGGCCTGGTTATCTTTTTCTAATCCACATTCTACGCCACTCTAGGATGGGGAGCTGTTTCACCCTGACCATGTGCTTGAACAAAGACAACTTCATGTCTTGCCCTTCCCAGCTCCAGACTTCCTCTGTCCAGCCTTGCTTCTCTCCTCGTTGTGGCTGGGATGAGCAAAGGAACCAAAATCAGTCTGGGATATTTCCACTCCCTTGTATCTATTGCTGCATCTCTGCCATCAGAGAGAGGTATAAAGCGTTGCTGATGAGTCCTTTGAATTCTTTATGTTTTTGGCCACCTTGTCTGCTAAACGGTTGTTTTCTGTGTGGACAAAGCAGCACACCAAGGTATGAAAATACAGATGAGTATAAAGTTACAATTTTATATTGCATCTTCTCAGTATTGAACACTTCCTCTCTAGTGATTTCAGAGTCCCATTAAAGTTAATGAGAGTTGAGACCTCTGAGCGTCTTTGCAAGTTCAGGCCATTTCAATCCACAACAGAAAGGAAATGCAAATATTAAAATACTCCCAGCAATCTCACTACTTCTTGGTAGAGAACTCAGTTTGTCCCGGGATAAATCTATGTGTGTGCCACCCAATTCAGCTGGAATCTTTTCTACAGTGTTAGCACCACATGGTAGTACATTATTGAAAACTCTGGGTTTAAAGAGTCAACTCCTTACTGGGCTTTTTGCCATGCTTCTATGATTATTTTTTTTCTTCCAGACTGCAGAACAGTGTCCTTTTATTGTGAAAAGAAGTACAAACCCCATCTGCGACACGTGGATGAAATTCATTAAAACTACTGAGTTGTCAAAAAGAATATTTACGTCTGAGTAAATTGAAAAGTTTGTTTATGTTGTTAAAATATTTTTCATTCACTTGTGTTTCTTATTGATGTCTATTAATTATCCTGAAAACATCCCATAAGTAGGGGCTAATTGCCTGTGTACACAGTGTTGTCTCTATTTGAGCTGGGAGGACTCTGAAGCCACACTTTAGGCATTAAAAGGGGAAAAATTGCATCTCAGAACTAATGTTAACATAGACAGATTTGCATAGTCTTCTCTAAACAGAAAAGTCTTTTTTTGAAGAAACTTAACTTGGAAAATTACTTTAAAAAAACCCAACAGAACAACAAAAGATATGTTAAAATAACAGTACAATGAGAGTCTAAGTGCAGCCTTAATTGTAGCTTGTTATGAGTATCAGTTAGTCTTACACCTCATTCAAAATATTACAAGCTTAAATTAACATTTTATTGTTATTATTACTTTAAATATATTAATACCGGAAGCACTTCTGAACATTAATAAGTCGTATTCATATGTAATTTTTTTAATACGCGTTATTCATCATGAGAGCACATCAAATAATCCCAAGCATTTTTGCCTACTTGTGGAAATCTTGTGGAAATGGTTTGTCCGAGGATCTTTGTGGGGTTTTTTTCTCATTGAAAAAAAAAAAAAAAAAAAAAAAGACATTTAAACTAATGAATCAAAATCAGCTATGTGGTCATCATTGGCTGATGATTACCCCATCTGCTCCGCGCTAACGTGAAAATCAATTAGCGTGTCTGTCCCCCACTGGCAGCGTGTGCTGGCGGGACCCGCGCGGGCTCGGCCCGGCCGAGCACAAAGAGCATCTCCCGCCGCCGCTGCCGGGATGTGTCCTTTGTGCCCGCACAATGCCCGCTCTGTGCACGCAGGGATGCCAGGCCCCTCGCATTAGTTTAATAGTGTGGCACAGCGGGGGAGAGGAAACAAAGCTAAATGAGCTAATGTGTAATCAGCCGAAATTACGGCACAATGGACACCGTGCGGCTAACGGGGAAGGGACCACGCGGAGGTCACTCCTCTCTTGTGTTACACGGCTAATCTACGCTGAAAACGTGCCCAGGGAGGGTTCTTCCCTTCGTAAGTCCCTGATGTTTTCATAGAAAGAAAAAAAGAAAAAAAAAAGCCGCGTCTTTAATTCCAAACACAATGTACCTACATTTGGGTTAACATCAGAAGGGCTTAAAAAATACTATACAAGTGCTGTCTGGGGAGATTTCTTTCTCTGGTATGAATCATGTCTTTAATTTAGTCAGTTACTTTTTATTTATGTCAGCTCTATTAATACCACAACACTTGCAGTCATCTTAATCCAGAAGAACATGGACGTCTGAGAACAGAATCAAAATCTTTACAATGTAGTTTTCTTCAATAGGTAATGATAATGAACTCTGCTTTAAATATTGTGTACATTTTTAAGACCAAACCATACAATAATACTCCTGGGTATTTTCCTAACGCTACAGGGAAATGTTTTATATTTTTATAAATACAGTAGCTGTAGTTCTCTGTCAGGCACACAGTCATATTGGTAATAAACTGCTGAAATACACACTGAGAAAATGTTTGGTTTATAATTTAGATCTCACAAAACTATGAAAATTAATTATGTGTTTGTTTTATGGATAGAACAAATAAGATTCAATAGCAATTACATACTTTACAAGAAATCAAGCTTTTAAAAATATTTTTATTTTTAGTCAGTTATGAAGCTCTACTGTTCACTAATAATCTTCCTGGTCAAGAAAGAGGAATGCAGTTGCAACTAGGAAATTAGCCGTTCAGGACTGAAAGGCTGTACAGCAAATCCTGATGATCTGAATGCCATCCTCAGGTGGTGAGGAGTAGGATCCTGATGACCATTCAGAAAACCCCTGTTAAAGACCTTCACGAGCCTGCAGTGATTCTGTCTGTGTGCAGGCTCAGCTTGCAGAAAGTAAGTTCAAAACAGAAAGCAGTGTAATCTTTATTTCTCCTAAAATCCATGGAAAACAACCCTTACTTTCAGCTTTAGAGGACTAAAGGGAAAAAAAATCAACAACAACAACAACAACCAAAACAAAAACAAAAAACCCCAACAAAAACAAAACAAACAAACAAAACAAACAAACAAACAAAAAAAACCCACCACCAAACCACCCAAGTCCTGAAGCCAGGCTGTGAATTAGCATCTCATTTTCTGGTGGGCACCACTGGGTACATTTAACTTCGTTAGTATTGTTAGTGCTTGTGTTACCCTAAAACTTAATAAAAGCAGATCAGTGCTGCTTCCCTTTTAAACTGGTTTTACTCTGTTTTTCCTAGTACAGCAGTGTGAGTGTCGTTTTCCAGAACTGCAGATCTCCAGTTGTGGGAGGAGTAACAGAGACTTACCCCCTCTCCATTTGAAAAACATGGATGCATCCATGGGGGTGGCTTTTTAGAGAAGGACTCAGGATATATAACCCTCAGGACCCTTTCCTGATTTCTTTTTAATTTATTTATTCCTTTAACTTTATGCATTAAGTTTACTTCAAATAAACAAAACCAGCCTCCAACTTCCGGATTTCATTATTATATATTTGCAATAAAAATAGACGGAAATGTAGCTTTGTGTGGAATTCAAAGCTCAGGCCTTCTCAGCTCCTTTTCCCTTGGTACAGGTTCAATATATTTCTCTTCCTCACTTTTGGCTGTTAAGGGTAAGTGCATGTTTCTGGTCAGTGGATTTCTCCCCATTTGGATGAGTCCAGCTGCATCCAGGTATTGATCCCAAGCATTACAGCAGAACGAGCTGCTCTTATCCCAACTCCTATTTACAGTAGATAAAGACAGAAAGGGAAATGGGAGGGGAAGGGAGGGTCAGGTGCCAATTCCATCCTATGAAGTTTCAATATCACATGTTTCTTTTGTAGTTCGAAATATATAATCAGAAAGTGGTTTTAATAGCGAAGAAAAACTGTTCTACGAAGATTTTATTCTGTTGTGTTTGAGGCCCTGGTATTTCAATATTGAAAATGGCAAATACAGAATATTAGCCAAAATAAATCCATTTAGTTGCATTCGTTAAATAAATAAACAATACAAAGAGGTAAGGGATAAAAGGTTAAGCTTTTACTATATCATAAGACAACGTTTATTCTGCATTGAATACTGTCAGAAATAGTCACTGGTAGAAGAATGTCTTGACAAACTTTTCAAGTGACTGAAGGAAATATTTTGGGTTCAAGGCCTGTCCATAACAAAACAAATTACACTGGGTAATCTCTCTCCTGACCACAGTGCTTAGGATTTAAGCTTTGTCCAGTAGATGGCAAAAATGAGCAGAAATAATTTCCTTGAAGTCTTTTTGGTCCAGGGTGGGGAGAGGGGAGGCACGGGGGACACTGTTGTATCTTGTATTTTACCATTATGATTGAGTTATGGCTCGTGCTTTGGAGGTGTGTTGTCAGGTATGCTGGAGCTGTGCTGCATTGCCAAGTGGGGCTGGTTTGTAGCAGCCTTGCTTATACTAATTGAGTTTCTCCAGCAAATCAGGCTCCTTGGAAAAAGGCCAAAGGCTTTTCATAATTGTATTGACAAGAAAATGAATATGATAAATGGTGTTCATTCAGCTGAGACAAGATTTATAGTTTTCCTCTGGCAAGGGATGAAGAGAAAATATTTATAATAATAGTAAAATTTGTTTTAAAGTTGTATTAGGTGATCTCTCAAAAGACTTCATTAAAATATTTCCAAATATTTTAAGCAGCTTCAGGTGTTAAGTGTAGCATCTTCCCAAAGTATTTGGTAATGAACAATGAAAAAAAACCATCACACAAACAAACAAAACGAAACAAAAAACCCAAACCCCTGGATATGAAAGTCATTTATTCTTCCTGAAATATTGATATGTCAAGCTGTCAATGACGATTGCAGTGCCACAGCTTGGGAAAGTTTATTTGCCTTTTGTGTTTGAACATGTGGGCTCTGGAGTTTGCAGGTCAGTCCTGAGCGAGCAGGTGTGGCCTGGAAAATGCTGAGTTCCCGCTGGTCTAGAGCCAAAACCTCTTTTTCCCTGACAGTGGTGATCCTCCTTACATATTTTATTCTGCCATTTGCTTCCAGGCTGCCTGGATAAGATGTTGAATGTCTAATCTGGTTTTCCCATTCTAATACCAGCCTGCAGTCTGAGGTCCATGTGTCCATGGAGATTCAATTGTGAGTTCAGGGTAATATCCACCTTTTTGTTCCTTTCATTTAGTGTTTCTTACAGTTAGATGGTAACCCATAGGCAATCCTTTCCTGTGTTCCTCCCAGCTGGTTCTTGGTATTTAATGATTTCGGTTGTCTGTAAAAGAAAGAGGTGGCAATAAGAAAATGGGTTGCACGAATTAAATTATTAGGTTTGCTCAGAGTTGCAGTCAGCTCAATAGCACCTGATGTCTGTGGGTGAGTGCAGGAAACTGCCTGTAGAAAATATCTGTGTGTGTAGACACACAAACACTGAGCTCAGAGAAAAGTGGGGTGTCATCTAGTGGTCATTTAAAAGTTCCAGTTGACCTGGATGTTGGGCTGGCTGATCCTGTGCTACTCCAGGTGTTGATCACTAGAACAAGCAGTACAATCTTTTCACCAAAACTGCCAGTGTTACATATTTATCCAAACTTGTGTTGTATTTCTTAACAAAATTAAAACCGTGGGCAGCGATAAGATGGCTTCTTCAGAATTACTCTGGTTTTGAGGAACTAAATTTTTAAGACGTATTTCAGCTGTTCAGGATTAGGTACAAGCTTGAAAGAGCCAAACAACTGTAGAAGTCGAAGTTTCCTAATCACAAGAAGAGAATGCATTTCCTCACGAAGCAGGAATCTGTAAGAGCAGTTCTTGCCTGTTTGCAGGGATTCAAACCTCAGCATCACTTTTTGCAGTTTGAATTTCCTTTGAGCTTGAACTGACCACTCAGATTAAGTTCATGACTTAGCCAGATTCCTTGAATTTTGTGGTTAAACTTAAAAATAATACTCTGCTTGAAACCAATTCCTTCCACTTCATTGGATTTATAAAAGAAACAATAAATTGCCGAAGCCTTTCTGTTGACCCCGGCTTTTATAAAATTTGACTATGGTTTCCAGTCTTTCCTGGTCAATAAATATGGACTCAGTGCTTCAAGGTTTTGAATTAAGATAGTGAATCATACTGGGTGTATGAGCAGCCTTTGATATCACTGGCTTTTTCTTGGAGGGTTTGGCTGGCAAGTTCCTCTCCTTGCCATGAGCTCTGAAGAGTTGGGAGCCCAACTCAGCAAAAATGTCACTGCCATTAGTGAGTTATTAAAGGTGTGAGGTGGCATGGGTCATCTGTGCCCTTTGAGGGTGTTTCAGGCAAGTAAGATTTGAATTGAAATCCCAATTTATTGCTGGACAGCTCTCCAGGGTATGTTTAACTCCAGTTTATTTGATTTGCAATGTAAAAACCCCATAAAGGAGCGAGAAGCAAGGCCTGAAAGTCATGTCAGCCTGTTCCACTCTGTACAGTTCCCACTGCAGAGCCTCGAGCAGTCAGCAGCAGGACTGACCAGCCTTTACTGGCTGACTGGGCAAGAGCAATACAAGAGACAAAGCTGAAAATTTAGGGTGAGTTTATTATTAAACAAAAACACTGACTAGGTTAGTTAGATCATGCTTAAATAGTGAATCTCTTGGTTCCATATAAAAAACCTGTTTAATTCTTTGTCAGTCAGGCTCTGCTGCCTAATTTCCATTTACCAGTCTGCATTCTTGTCCAAATAAACCCTTTTTCAGCATGTTGGGAAAACTAGGGGTCAGCTTTGTATCAAACTGATGCATGAAGTATTTTGATCTTGTCAGTAACTCAGAATACTTTTCAATTACACTGTAGAGTCCACTTAATTTATTTTTTCCTGTAGTGCATTTTTTGAAATCCTGTTTTGAAAGAACAACTGTATCCTGGGTGCTGATGACCAAACAACACTCCTGAAGACGTTCCTGAAAAAAATCTAACTTTCCTGGTCTCCCCCACACAGTGTGGCCAAATTCTCTTCTGAATGCTCTGGAAACAGCTTATACAATCAAATGCACCAAATATATATCAGGTGTCACTGAAATTTGAGGCCCAGGATTTGTAAATATGTTCTAAATTAAATTGCCATTTGTGAACTTAGGCCGTTCATTAAAAATCCAAGCTCAGTTTTATATATATATGTCTAGGTTGGCTTCTTACAAACTTTTTTCCTTTTCCTGCTGTATTAACTATTTCCCACTTAACCATTAATGTTTCCAAAGGATTTAGTGTTCTAAGCAGGGAAACACATGGAAACTGGATCAGTGACGAGTACTGCAAGGGTGTGTGATTTCTGTTCCATCCTTATGTTTTGCTTACTCTCCTGATGTCTGATTTTGCCTTTAAGGCTGCTATTTATGTACTTTGGAACAAAACTCACAAACAGGACTCAGTTTTCAGTGTCCTTGTGTTGTTGTACCCAAGTGGGAGATGGTACAAAATGAGCTGGTTAGGGTTAGTTACAGGCACATGTGAGAGACTGCTGTGATTTTATATCTAATGTTAGTGGAAGTGGATGCTTTAACCAGGGATAAATACTGACTACATAATTAAATATCAGGAAATGTGTGCCGTCAGGATGTGCTGCAGGCAGAATTTCTTCCTTAAGCCGAGCAGCACACGTATGTGCCTGTAAAACCACAACTCCCTTCACAGCTCCTTTTGCGACCCCACTCTTCCAGCCAGAAAAGGGAAGACTGGTATCTAATACAGCAGTATTCATAATCAGCATCTCCTGCATCTGAGCTCTGCTCTGTGGGCTCACCAAGAAGGCCTCAGCGTGACTCTGGGAGGTGATTTCAATACTTAACATTACAGTAGTTAGAACAAAGTTCCTGGTTTACCACAGGTAACAGATCAGTTTATTTTGGGGAATAATCATTACAATCAGAAATATTTCATATCCTGCCCAAAGTAAAAACAGATTTTTAAAAGTAAAGTTGATAGATAAAGTTTCTATGCTTCAGAGAGAGGTATCTTCAGGACCAAAGCAGTTGGAATTTTCAGCAAGGAGGTTTCGTTTCTCACTTTTCCCTTATAAATCAAACTCATGCGGAAAAAAAGCTGAAATACTTGAAATTTGGGAAAAAAAAAAAAAAAAAGAGTGTCATCAAGGCACGGGATGCCTGAATGTTCAGACCTGGCTGCTAGTGTAGGATGTGCACTTAGTGTGTAGGATGTGAACTTAGTCCCTGAGTGACTGCCTAAGCTGTAGGATAGAATTCCCTGTGTAGTTTGTGTTGCCTTCCCTGCTGTGGCTCCCTCTTTGCTTTGTGTTGGCCAGTTCTGTATTTTATCCTGGTAATAGCAGTGGAAAAGATTAACCTGTTTTTATTTGCTTGTGCAGTCTAATAGTGCTGCAGCTAATTTCTGGGAGGAGATTGTTAAAGCATAAACATAGAATTCAAATAACAGTGAACAAAATCCAGGAGGAACAGGTGCAGTAAGTCTTAGGCAAGAGACAGCTCTTCAAGCCACTTTTCCTGTTCATGTATTCTCCTACCCACTGCTCTTCAGAGGCTCTGCTTTGTTCTCTTTAGCAGACATCACCTGGGTGTTTGCACAAGCTGTGTACCAGCATTAGCTTGTACAGGTTGGAGTGCATTCCACAATGTACTGTGACACACTTAAAATATGTTTGAGAGTATCAGACTGTGCACTATGTCACTCTGACAGGGAGATGATTCTGCCTCTGCCAGTCGTTATCATTTTGTACCTATGGAATACACAAGTATTTTATAGTAGGGATGTTCTATTCATTCATAAACACCCAGATTTACTCTGGAGTTTGTAGCAAAGGACTCTGCAAATAACAATTCAGTCACCAAAAAATGGGACTTGCAGCAGAGAAAGGTCCATCCTGGTCTCTGGGATAGGGGAGACACCAGAGTGCACAGTTGATCAGAGGTAGATGAGACTAGATGGGACACAGGATCACAGAATATTCTGAACTGGAAGGATCCACAAGGATCGAGTCCAGCTCTTAAGTGAATGGCCCACACAGGGATGGATCCCATGACCTTGGCATTGTCAGCTCTGCTTTACATCACTCAGAGGGGATTCCCTTCCCTTTCAGTCCAAGGTTTCTCTGAAGTTACCCAGAAGCTTAAGACTTATATTTGAAGTTAACTTTTAGTCCTGAAGTAGGAGTTAGGCTTCCTTATCATAAAAACATCATAAAAACAGATCGTAATGAGGCAAAGGACCTTTGGCAAGGACTCTCTTGTGTTTCCAGGTTTGGCTTTGGTAGTACCTGTGACATGGGTAAAACAAATTATCAAATAACTGTGCTTTGTAATCAGCAAATGTTGGGGCTTTTCTTTTGTGTTAGGAATGAATCCATAGCAGTTTTCTGCTCTGATGACCATCTGAATATTTTTGCTGTTCTTTTTTAAATCGCAGCGTTCAAGTTTTATCATCTCCAAACGGAATTCTGCTCTTCAGAGAAGCCAGCTAAATGATGGTGGGTATTCATTAACAGTTCCTCTGCCTTGTCACTCTTTGCCTGGCTTGTGATATGAAATCCTGTAAGCTCTGAGCCCTGATGAAGGTGTGGGATCCATAGCAGGTCTGCAATGCTCTGCCAGTGCCGTTCCTGGTGAGTGCAGAGCCTTGGGAGCTCTCTGGTCTCCCACCTCAGGGTTCATCCATGCACCAGTGTTGCCTCTGTCACCTTTTTAACTCCAAGGCCTGCCTTCTGGCAGCTGCAAATGCGTTTCAGTGAAGATACAAATACTCATGAGGTGTTTGATCTAGGCTGCTGATTGATAGGTGTGGGTTGATTTTATGTATTCAAATTATATTCCAGCAGTTCCGAAACATAATAGGACCATAACATCTTTACCCTGGAGCACTGTTACAAGTATTTATAATAAGTTGCTCCATTTTACTACTCCCACTCACCAATGCAACTGCAACAGGTCTCTGACACCAGCACTTTATAATACACTACAACTAACTTTGTAGCTGACAATTGCGTGTTCTAAACACTTTGAAAGGAACACTACCAAGTTTTTGCAGAGAAGTGTTATTTGTAGTTTATGTAAACAGGAAAAACCATAAATGGCTTGTCTCTTTTAAAAAAAAGAAATTGGTGCATCAGATTTACTGCATTCAGGTTGCTTTTTGCATCTGGAAGTTGTGTGTTACAAAAACACACCTGTAGGAAAGACATCAAATGTGATGCTGCGTTTGATCTGTAAGGTGTGGAAACAGTACCTGTGGAATGCATGAGGCATTTATCTGTAACAGAAAAAATTAGAGGTAACTCTCAGTCCTTGCAAAGTCCTCCCTTGTTTCTTTTGCAAAGCACGTTCTTTCAGCTATGTCCTTAAGTAAATTTGTTAGAACAATAAGCAAAATAAAAATAGGATTTAAAAATGTGTGAAAAGATAAAAAGTAAATCATTAGAAGATTTAAAAAAAAAATCAAATGTAGTCATAATGATGATTTAACCCTACTTGTCTTATGGTACCTGATCCCATGCAGGCAAATTTTCCTTTTTAATTTTTTATTTTAATTTATTTCGTTCAGCTTTTGCCATCCTTTCTGCACTTAGGAAAAACAAAACTATATTATTGGGCATTCATTCAGCTCAGTTGTTGGCATCAAGTTTCTAAACAAATTATGACCATAAAATTGAGTTCTTGAACAATGTTTCCAGCCCCAGCATTTTCCAGTTCTGAAAAATTGTGTGGTTCGGATACAAGAATTAATCCACACATGCCTTCTAATCCTTGGGCTCAGTTTTCAAGTTTCCTTCTGTACCGTTCCTGCAAGTAACTTAAAATTGCAAAAATGGTTGAGATTCTCGCACTCAGAATGATTTTATGACTGAAGCATTAGAAGAGAGAACAGAAGATGCAGCAAATGTCAGGAGATGACAACAGACAGTATGTGCCCATTTATCTTACCAAGTCAGACAGACCTCTTGTATGTGCCTGCAGCTTATGATGAGCTGATCAAAGAGGCACTTTAACTCGGGATAGATTTGACTGAAATCTGTGTGATAACAATTACCTTTTTAAACTGAGAGAGACACAAGGTGATGGCGTGAGGCAGAGGGGGAGAAATAGAAGTGAACATCTCTTTCTTTCATTACCCTGTCCTTGTGGGAAGATCCTTCCTTTCAGTCTCTGTCTCAGTTAGTCCCCTGGCCAAGTGGGTTGCTGTAGACTCTGCCCAGGCAGAGTCATCTCTGAAAAGTTCTCCTTTCCACCACCTGGAGGCCTGGCTGTGTTTGCTCCTCTTGGCAAACTCCTGTCTGAACATCAGGCTTCCAGCTCTGCTTGTTACCTTTCACCTCTCCTCCTTGCTGTGCCCTTGACAGTGAGAGTTTCCAGCCTCTGACTCTGTAGGAATAGACTTGGTCCCTCTCCTACAGACAGCCTAGCCTGGCTGTTCCTTTTTTTTTTTTTTTTTTTTTTTTTTTTTTTTTTTTTTTTTTTTTTTTTTTTTTTTGAGAAGAACATAATATAAATCAATAAATCAATAAATGAAAATATGGCTTAATTATATTATGCTTTGATTGGAAAGTGAAATTTAAATTTGTTTTAGAACAGGATTTTGCCTCCTCTCTCACTTGTAATGATAGACAGAAAATGCATGTAAAAGCATTTACAGAGATTTCATTTGCACCAAATAAAACACAAAAATTTCTGGTTAAGTCGTAGGTCAGCTGGGAGTGTTCTTGCTATGTAAACCTACAGGTACATACAAATGTGATCTGAGATATGCCTTTGTCCAGTCAATACTGAGGCAAGGAATTAGTGTCTGACGTGAGGTGACATCAGGTGATTCTTCTCACCCACGTCAGGGCACAGTGGTGATTGCTGACATCATGTTTGTTCTTCCTAAGTCTGGACTACACCAATCAAAGCAGTTTTGGACAACACACAGATATTTCACACACATGGCCTTCTTCAGGTGATGAAAATCAGCTAGAATTTATCTGTGCCTTTGTTCTGTGTGGGCCCTGTGCTGTTGTGTACAGGAAATCACTGTGGAAATGACTCAAACAAACATTTGGTCATTTAGTGGGCCTCTTTCTTTCCATCTTCAGTTTTGCCCAAGTTTGTGATGTCTGTTTGTGTCTGAGTGGTACCTCCATTTCCTTTCTCTGTGAGCTGTAAGGGCTGCTCTTGAGCTGAAAATAGAGGGAGAAGAAAAAGGTAAAACTGTGCTGGGGGGTGGGAATGTAGGAAATATCTTGTGAGTATGGAGGCTGAAATCTTTAATTCTAGACTCAAGCATAGCCTCTTTCTCCCTAGACTAGGGTATAAGGGTTTCATATATTTGAGTGCAAAGCAGAAAAAAAAATCCACAATGCTGATTTTTAAGACACACTAAGCATTGTCAATTGTCAGGGAATAAAATTTGAAAGATGAATTTTTTTGTGGTTCTGAAAAGGAGCACTTCAGCGAGCGTTTAGCTCTGCTGTGAGATCAGGGAGCTACTGGCATGTCCTCTGCTGCTCGTTTATCACTGATACAGTGCTGCAGACAGGCCTGAGATGCCTTTGCAAATGCTATCTGTTCAGAAGATGGGAAGCCTGGCGTAGGATGCACTTAGTCAGACAATTATCCTTGTTGGGGCTCCACAGCTTCTTGGCAAGGGCTGCTGAGTCTTGTCCATTAGGGCTGGAGCCGGTCTGAGGGAGTGATAGAGCGATCTAAATTAAACATCTGAGAGGAGAGAATTGAAAGGACTTGGAATAGTGTAGTTCCCTATTCTTCATCCCCAGTATATTTCACTTTTAATTCTGCATGTACAGGTCTCCTTCCTGTATGTTTTTGAACTCCCAGTGGTATAGGAATGATGTTTCAGTGCATCTTGGAACCATCCATTTTTGTTTTGTGGTTTCTTTACATTTTAGTAAACCTCTTCCCTTTCATTAGAAGAGGCTGACATAAAAATAATATTTTCAATATGCTGTTTTTATTTATCTACATTCTGTCATGATATACTTTGATGTAAGTTTTTAATTTTGCTTCAGCTTTCAGCTGCTGTAGCAGTTACTGCTCAGGGTCAGTGATGAGGTTAGCCACAGTAGCACAAAACAATTTCCTGTGCTCACAGCCCAGGTAGCATTTGGATGTGGATTAAATTTTACCACATTTTCCAGTAGCCAGACACAATTATTTCTAATGAGCTTTAAATTGCTTCCAGAACATGTATTTCAAAACTTAGTGTGGTAATCCATTCAGTGCCAACTTCATAAGATAACGGGTCTTCTTCAGAATTTTGGTTAAACTGATTCTTGCTGTCTAACAGGTATTTCTCAGCAGCAGCTGAGCTTGGCTCAGCTGTATTGGTCTGCCCTCCTCTCTCCTGTGACACTGGTTCCAGAATATATTGCACTTCATTACGGACTCATGTTTTGGAATCAGTTTCTTCTGACAAATATACCTTGGGCAGGCTCATTGGGCCGATTTGAGAGGTTTTATGCACATTTTGCTGTAGTGGAAGCTTTAAAAAAAAAATCATTTCTTGAAGCTCTCATCTTTATGATTCACATTTTCCTGGTTTTTGTCTGGCCCCTTCTTTGCACTGCCCAGCATTCCAAACGCCCAGAAGGTGTGCCTTCAACCATCTTTATGGGCAGTGGTGAACAATAAAAATAGGAAAGGGGAAAAGGCAAAACCCACTTTTCTCTATAAACGTGATACATTTTCACAACCCTTTGTTTAATCTCACCAAAGCCTTTTCATATCTTCATCTAATTCACACATGTTAAAATATGATTTAGTTGTATTATTATCCAAAGCGCTTATTGGGCTGGAGTCTAGAACGAGCCCCGCTGAAATGAAACTCAGCCATAAGGAAATCATTTTGGATTATAGCTTCTCCTGTAAAAGCAATTAAGGAGGAGAGCTGAAAGGAAAGCTGCGTGTCCTGACGTGCTCCCGTGGCTGGGGGAGGGGGTGAGAGGAGGAGCTGGGAGGGCCCTGGGGGTGCTGAGCCCTGGGGATGCTGAGCCCTGGGGGTGCTGAGCCCTGGGGGTGTTCCATGCAGGCAGAGCAGCCCAGCCTGGTGTTGGCTGGCTCAGTACTTCCCTCTGCACACACACACACACATGCACACACACACACACACACTTGTTTTTTCCAGCTCCTTTGGTTGCACTAAGGAGTCTTTCAGTAATTAACTCATTAAAATTTGCAGCCAAATTCAAAGGCTCTATTTCCTCTCCAGCAGTTTCAGCAAGATCTTTAAAAACCCTTTTCTTATTCCTGTCAGAATTTTGTGTCACCTCTGAGGCTCAGAGTGCACAATTTTTGAGCCATTGCTGGCAAATGCAGGGCAAAAAGTTGGATTAAAGGAAATTATCGAGAATTTTGAAAGTCGGTATATTTTAAGATTGTGTGATGCAATTTCTCCCACATTAGGAAGAAATTGGTGCAAGTTGGATTTTTTCATTCAATTTTTCACTCAGTAGAAACACTGGGACTTCACTGATTAGTCTCTACAGAGTTTTTGTTTTGACAGGAGCTATGAATTTCAAACACAATTTTTAAATCCAACATGTCAAATGTCGCTTTTATGTTGATTTAATTTCTTTAAATTGTTTCTTTTAACAATAGGATACAATTTATAAAATTGTATTTTGGTCTTCCACTACAGGGATTATAAATGTAAGCATATCCTCAGTAGCTGAGGAGTTGTTCTTGACCTGATTCCAAGTACCTCAGTAAATTAGTTTATGTTCAGTGGTATCCATAGTGTGTAAAAATATTCCCCTGAAGCTCCTGCTAAATGTTGCAAGTAGATCATTCTTTTTTTATCTAGTCAGGCATGGCACTTCATATTTTTTTTCAATAACTGATGCTAAACCACTGCTGTGTTGGAGCCCTGCACCCTCTGCACCACTCTGGGACCTGGCACTGCCCAGTCTTCCACCTCTGCTGCTCCTTTGAAATCAGCAGTTCCCACTCTCAGGCCCTTTTAAAATGAGTCCATGAACACAGAACAGTTCTCTGTGTGTTCTGTCCGCTCGCAAAAAGCAGCTTTTAATGTCACACTAGACCCAAATTCTGCTCAGTGTTTCACTGAGGAGGGACAGTCCTTTGTCCTCATCAGTGGGTGAGGTTTTGGTGAAGTAATAAAAATGACAGAACATGAGCACTAGTGGAGACCTGCTAGAATTCATGTTCCCAGGCTGAGGGACTCTTCAGGTTTTTCCAGCTTCTTTTCTCATCATCCATTTTTCACATTGAATTCCATTTAATTTCCATTTTAAGTACATAATTGCCTTCTTGACACACTGTTAAGCTATTGCCATCTATTGTTGCTTATTCCACCAGGTACTTGAATGACCTAGGACTGTAGGATGTCATGCTTGGACAGCTCGGCTACAAACCCAAGGCTGTTCCTCTCTTGGATCCAGAACTTTGCTCATTTCTGAAGCCAGGTATGTGTTTGTGTTGGTGAAGTCGAGATTTGCAGCAGTGAATTTAACAGTGAAGACCAGCTCAGGTTAGTTTACAGCACTCTTACCTTTCTGTCCCGTTTGTGCCCTGAGAATTGTACCATTCAACAGTGGTTTCCAAAAACAGTGTGTGCCTTCCCACTTGATCTCACACACAGAATTTTGTATTTCATTTTGTTGTTTTTCGCAGAATTTGGACTTCACTCATTTTTCTCAATAACCAGGACAAAAAGGTTAATGCTGATTCAGATGATCTGTCCAGGATATACTGAAATAGTGCACTGTACGAAGCTAAATGGACTTTAATTTTTTGTAAGTGTAATTCCTCAGTAATGTAAAGTATTAAATTAATATCCAGGAACACTAAAAGACTTTCTTATTTTTCTGCTATGTTTTACGTTTAAAAGAGGTTTTAGATACCAGTCCTGTTTAGTATAATAGAGATTTAACACCATTTGGAGCTGATTACTGTGCAGCAGCAGTCACTGGAATGGTACCTCTTCCCCAGTTACACTGTCTTTGAGAATGCAGCATTTGGGTAAGAGGGGTGCTCACATGAGCATTTACAAATGTCAAAACCACTCTGTACTCTCATTAATAAATTTTTTGTTGTTTTATTAAGAAAGCTTGATTTTGATTTTAAGTGACCACCTTTCCTAGCTAAATATTTGCTTTTCTTTTCCCTTTCACAATTCTAATTCACCATTCTGGCTTCTTACAGACCCTGGTTTCTTCCTGTATGCAATTCTTGATCACACTCCCAGTCTTTTTTTGTTAATTTACTTTTCCTTTACAATCTTATAGATAAATTACCTTGCACTTGCTAGAAGTGGTGAAAAACGTGAATGTTTTAAACAGTAACCTATGTCTTTCCATCCTTGCACCAAATGGCAACAAACGGATGGTACTTTGATGCATTGGATGTTTAGAAACAAGATTTTTTCCCTCCCTCATTTTTCTAATTATGTGATGTAAATTCATCATTACTGGTAATCAATAGAATTAAAGAAAAGGTGGATGATGTGCAAGTGGAAATTTACATAGGTAGGAAGGAGAGCTGAGTAGAGACTGACCCAATTTAATATTAGTCTTCAATATGTACTAAATTATACTAATCTGTGTCATCCCAGGCAAGGTTGTAGGGCATTTTTTCAATTGCCTCAAATCAAAACTGCACCATCATAACTCCCCTTCCCAGCTGGCAATATTTGGATTGTGAACAGGTAATGCCCACTTTTCTCCCTTCTCCTTGATCCAGGTTGAGATCAGAGCCAGGACAAGGCGGTTCAACACCAAGAGCAGACAAGCCAAGCATCTCATTTGTTGGGCTGCTGCTTATAGGAAGTTTTTTTTTTTTTTAAAGTGTTATTTTCCACTGGTTAAAATTACCAAGAATGATAAGTGGTAACAAAGCAAAGACCTGGCAAGGTCAGCATGACGTGGGGTCAGCCTGGTCAGGCTGCTTCGTGGCAGGACAGGCGCTTCGGCTTTGCTGTGCTCGTGCCACTTGTTTTGCTCCCTTTCAATAACTGCTTCAGGTTCCAAAAAAAAAAACTGTCATGAAGACAAAAGGCACTCTGGGGTGCTGTGAAGATGAGCATTAAATTGTGACAAAGATACTTGGAAAACTTGGTAATGAGACCTTGTGAACGTGGAGATTTGTACAGGGGGTTGCAGTGGGAGCTGCTGCACGGTGGGTCCAAAGCCACAGCAACAACAAATATTTACCAGTAGCTGTTATTTTTACATGATAAACATGAAGTTGAATTAAAAAGTTGTTCCCATCTGTGACTGGTAAAATGGAGGCTTTTGTAATGGCCATATTTGTTTTCTGAGGAATATATTTATTGTGTGTATACATCAGCAAGCATCCCAAGGGAGCATTATGGTAATGGATCAAAACCAGGCTTTGCTGAAGCTTGAGAATCTACAAAACCATGTGTTGCAACTCTGTTCAGATTAAGGAATTCATGCTCATAGACCCAGTCATGGTCTGGCTGTGCATCAATAATGGGAATTCCAGAGCTTGTATTTTAAATTTTGCATACTAATTACTTAGTGGCTTTTAAGCTCTAGTCATACTTACTTAACTGATCTTTTACATCAAATGCAGAAACAATTTTTCTTGCAAATAGTAATGAAAATAAAGACAAAAACAAATTTAGATAGTGCCGTCAAAATATTTTAGATTTGCAGCTGCTTATTTAAGTTTCTTTCCTTCTTTCTTTTTATGAAAACAGCTAATCAGATCCTCTCTCTTGGGACTTTGTCAAAAGATCAGGTTTATCCGTTGAAACTCAAGAGCATTTCCATCTGTTGCTCTGCACTGAAGTCTACCTTGTGTGGAAATTATGTCAGCTGCGGCATCTTCAAGTTGTACGGGGACAACCACTTTGACAATGTACTTCAGGCCTTTGTCAAAATGCTGCTTTCAGTATCCCACAGTGACCTGCTAGCAAGCAATTACTCATCTTGGGAGTCTTTATGTGAAACGTGAAGTAACACCACCACAGGCTTTGTATTGGTATAATGAGACAGAGGGATCCAGAGCGGCTCAAACAGAGTTTTCAGTTCAATTACTTGAATTTATTTATACAGTGACATCTGAAACACAGGTATAACTGAAGCGCCTTGTGAAATGGGAGCTTTTCCAGAACTCCCACTAGGCTTGTAAAAGAGAGAAATGCAATTTTATTTTCCTTTCTGTACTTGCAAACCCGTTTCATTGTCTGCGTGCACTGTAAAGCCTCCTCATTTATCCAGCTACTCTGCAATTAGTTTCAATCTGCACATCGTCACTGTGTACTCCCCATAAAATGGAAAAGTTTAAAATTAAAGTACACCATATTCCCACTTCTTCGTGGGAAGACAACAGGTCTTGATTATTATCAGCCTGAATTTGAACTGGGCCTTCTTCTTCAGGATACTTCAGTTCAGAGCTGTCAGTGCCTTGCAGGAAGGCACAAACCTGGGACAGTTAACAATTGTTAATACCCAGATTTATTTTTGCCACATAAAGAAAGCCCGTGGAAATGAAAAGTTGCTCTGAATTAAAGTTATTGTATTGACCTAATTGCACATTCCCAGCTATCCAACACTTAACTCCCTAAGCCAGAGTCCTTAAGAGGAAGACCCTGGTTAGATTGTACTGATGTGTTTGAGCAGGTGCCTTTGCCTGTGCTGTTACAGGAGCTCACAGAAGCAGCAAAAAAAAGTCTGTGTTTGAGATGGTTTGGGGAAATCCATGATAAATCTTAGTGAGATTTCCTGCAGAGGGTCAGATATGCCTGGAGTCCTGGGCAGAACACTCTCCTGCTCCTCCCAGACTGACATGTTGAATGGTGAAGCCCTGTAGCATTTTCGGACTATCCTGAGTGTCTTTTAGACCAACAGCAAGTTACATCCAGTGGTAAATTTGAAAAGCTGAAATCTGCTGAAGACAGAAGAATATTTTAGCTCTGTAGATATTCTGATTCATTGACTAATTTTATCATATCATAAAATCTCTAAGATCATTCTTCTGTCATCTGTAATGTTGTTAACATTAGTCAGTGGTAATATCTATATTTTCTATGAATGTGTACTGTTTTTTTCAGCAATATCAAGAACTAAGCCAGTCTTATTACCCACTTTTGGAGTGTCTGACCCAAGATCAGATGAGTTGCATTACCAGTTTAGAACCTCACATCTTATTCTGACCTCGATATCTGGAGGACTCACTGCAGTAGGTAAGAATTACTTGGACTTGGTTAAAGGAATGTATTTAGATATCTCAGATTTTCAAAGCAGCACATTCATTTGTATCTTAAAAAAATTAATATCAAGGGACAGTGGAAGATGTTGGCTTTTGAACATTTAAAGGACGTGACTATTTTGGTTACTGGAACCAAACCTGTTTTAAACCTGTAGATTTTTACAGATAATGTTTTTAAATATTCTTTTCTTACAAGCCTGAATTGCTAATAATGTGCCTCCACTAGAATTGTACTGAAAATTCATGCATTTGTTATTCAGAAGTAAAATATTCATGTGTGTACAAGTATCTGTGGGGTTTTGTTTTTATTTGATCGGCATGGCTGTTGTATAAATAACACTTGTTCTGCACAGCTGTGATGTGATTTGAGGAATGTAAAGGTATCTGCCTGTGGAAAAAAGAAACTTGTTACTCAGTACTTCCTGAATATGCTTTAGAGGAGAATCAGAGCCAGGGAAGGATACTTGGAGTTTGATACAAATACAGCAGGTCTGATTGCAAGTCATTTCATTCACTTACACTGTTTAATTTATGCCTTTGAACCAGATGACTGTCCACACATTCGGGCTTTGGGCAGGGAGGTGACAGTCTAAAGTAATTTGGAACATGGAGAAGGAAACAGCATTTGTGGGAAATAAAAATAAATCATTCTGGTGACCCCGGAATGCCATGCATTGATATATTGATATTCCAATACATTGACTGGGAAGCTGTTCAAAACTTTGAGTTGTGTTTATTGATAAGGCCATTATTAGTGGGAGAAAAATAGGAATGTAGAGCATTAGTGTGTGTAGATGTTCTTGTGTAATGACTGGTGTTGCTCATCACTGCCCAGTGCCAGTCAGGCCCCCCAGGAGTGCAGGAGGGCACCGAGGCTCACAGAGCACTCCTGTGCCAACACATTCAGCAGTTTGTGGGAGCCCCCTGAGAGGAGATGGGCAGTGCTGAACGAGTATTCAGGCCATTGCCTGTGGGCTGGTCCTGTTGGGGCCTGCCTGTTGCTGGGCTGCAGGTGGATGTGTTGCACTGAACCTTGTCTTAGCCAACAGCTGCCACTTCAGCTGATCCTGAGCTCTGTTATCCTTCACATCTCTTCCATTTGTGAGACTGGTTATGTTCGTTTTTATAATTCACTAGCATACCAAGTTTAATTTACCCATCTCTATGAAACTCAAACTGAACTAATGTAAAAGAGAGAGAAGAAAATGTAAAAGCTCAATAAGTTTTAGCTTTCAAGTGTTCTGTTTATTCTCCCCTCTCAAAAAGGTAGGAGGAGTATGAAAAGTGTGTCTTTCCAGCTTTAGCTTCAAACTTTTGTGGTTTAGGTATCTGGGAGTTTAATCATAGAGAATTACTAAATTTTTTAGGAATGTCTTCGATAACTTGTGTTCTGTAGAATTCCTAATATTCTGCTGAGAAAAGTATCAACAAAAATGTTAACAGCTTACTTTATTTCGTATTTCATAAGCCATAGATTTGTTTAGCCAATGCTCTTCTTCAGTTCATCTCCATGTCCTTAATGCACCTAAAATAAATACAAATAAACAGAGGGTGGAATGTCATCCTTGGAGATATTTCTAAACACTTGACAAGGTCCTGAGGAACCTGTCTGGTGCAGATCCTGTTTTTGACAGGAGGTTGAATGGAGGATAGTCCCGTTTGGTTTCTGCCTCCACCTTTAGGATCCTACGGGTATTTTTCACTTGTATTGCTTCTGTCCAAACTGCCTATGCAGCCCCTCATCATTGGGAAGGTCTCTCACACACTCAGAGTAGTACCTGATGGTTGAAGAAAAGCTCAGCATGAGCTGGCAGTGAGCACTGGTAGCCCAGAAAGGCAACAGGATCCTGGGCTGCATCCAAAGGAGCGTGGCCAGCAGGTCGAAGGAGGGGATGCTCCCCCTCCATCCTGCTCTCCCGAGACCTCACCTGGAGTGCTGTGCACACTTCTGGTGTTCCCAACACAAAAGGACCATGGAACTGTTGGAGCAAGGCCAGAGGAGGCCACAAGGCCGATAAGGAGACTGGAGCACCTCCCCTACAAAGACAGGCTGAGAAAGTTGGGGCTGTTCAGCCTGGAGAAGAGAAGGTTGTGTGGGGACCTCACAGCACCTTCCAGTGTCTGAAGGGGCTCCAGGAAAGCAGGAGAGGGACACTTTGTCAGGAACTGTAGGGACAGGACAAGGGGAAATGTGTACAAACTGGAAGAGGGGGAATTTAGATTAGATATTAGGCAGAAATTCTTTACTGTGAGGGTGGGGAGGCTGTGGGTGCCCCAACCCTGGCAGTGTTCAGGGCCAGGTTGGGTGAGGCCTTGGGCAACCTGGGCCAGTGAGAGGTGTCCCTGGGTTTGGGACTGGATGGTCTTTAGGGTTCCTTCCAACCCTTAACAATCTATGATTCTACTTAACTTCCCATGATCAATCAGCTGACAAATGCTGCTTTTTTTCCCCTTTCCATCTAGGAGTGATAAAGTGATTATTTTTCCTTTATATCATGTTTCTTAATACTGCGTGTATCAAGAACTGATATTCAAGCCTTCCATTAAGTTCCTCATTTACATTAAAGAAACTTTATTTTCCATACTCCTATAATGACATATCCAGAAGAATTACTCTTTGGCTCTTACTTTACCTGTTTTAAATCATCTCAAGAGTTAGTTACCTACCTTTTATACCTTTTAAAATGTCGGTCTTTTTGACATTACCCATTGTCAGACAGTGAAATATAAATTTATTTCCTGTGTATTATTTGGTCACATACATCCTTCTGCCTTTGGAAAATGGGTAAGTAGATCCAAGCACTGCCTTTTTCACTGAATTGTATCAGTGCCACAAGAACATCTCAGAATAGTAGGGCTCAGGGCTATAAGCCATCTGAGGGGAAATTGTGTTTTAAACTGATTAGAACATAGAAGTCATTTTTAGAAATGTTTATAAAAATTAAATAGCTGTCTTTTTATTTTAAAAATTAAATACCAGGAGATCACTTCTCTTTCACAGAAAACAGTATATGACGTTTTTTTTTCTCTGTTCTCTCTACGTATGTGAAACCTTTGAGACTCATTGTTGTCAGCTGTAGGCCAAACAGTCCCCAAATCCTTTTTTTCTGAGGAGTGTTCATTCTGCTGCTGAGTAAATACCTTGCCTGATTCCCCACTTTATAAGCACTGTGAAGGAATATGTATTCCTTCTGAGGCACCTTGCTGTAAATCAGCTGTAATGGAAGCCCTCACCCGAGCTTTTACTGGGAGGATAAACACTCCAATAGTTCCCTTCCAAAGTGTTTACCTGGCTTTTTCACAGCTGACTCAGTGGATTAGAGCCTTTTAAGGCAATCTGCCTGGCATGTTGTCACTAATCTCAGCAAAGCTTTTCTAATTCTCATATGATTAATAGTATAGTGTGCTATTCATTGAGGAAAAAGTAAAACATTTTTTTTCTGTCTTGCTGCCTAATTTAGATGTTAAATTGCTAAATCCATTTACTTTCCAGGTTTAGTCTCAAAGGCAAAGAATGCCAGTATTGAACTATAAGCAGTTGAAGGGCACGGAAAATACCATTTAACTCCTTCTCCTTGCCTTTATCTGAAAAACAAAACAAAATCTTTTAATTTGCACAGATTCAGCAATGCTGTTGAACTGTTGAAAAGCAATTCCCCTTCAGCTTGCTGTTGTCATATTGCTGAGACCAAAAGTCATCCTCCAGTCTGGGGCTTTTGTTGGCTTTTCTAAAATAACCTGACCCACTCTAACATACATGTTCAACTTGCAGCTGCTTGAGCTGATTGGAATTGCATTCATCAGGCAAAACCACACAGATAACAAAGAAGTGCATGTAGGGTTAGTCCCCAAACATGAAATGAGTGCACACTGGCAAAGGAGAAACCCCAAGACTGGTGCCAGAGCCATCATCCATGTCCTCTGCCCCTCACCAGCCCCCACCTTCCCATCAGGGAGATCCAGAGAGCTCAGTTTTGCTTGCCAAAGCTGCTGAACTGTTGCTGGGCCCATGCTGGTACACACAGAGCTGGCTGTGGTGTTTTCGTAAATTATTAGTTCACAGGTGATGGAGCTGAGTCGACCAGAAGTGAGAAACACGGTTTGACTGCATTTTTCCTGATTATCCCAAGCTTTTATCTCAGTTTCTTTTATAATTCTATCTTTATCCTGTCTTCTCACCCATTTATCTGTCCATAGCCTCGAACTGGTAGCTCCTCATTGCTCCTGTTTGTTCTATTTATTTGGTTGGCTTGTCTCACTAAGATTTAGTGAGAACACTATCCTGCCCAGCACAGGGTTCCACATGCCCAGAAGAGTCATTCAAGGGAGTTTGCTTGACACTCCCTGTCTGCAATCAAAAGGAAAAATGAGCATAGGGAAGCATATTTGATATATAGTTATGGGCAAATTTAAGTAGCTCTTAACACTCATATCAGATTCTCATGAGCAAATGATAGTGTGGACCTGTCTGCTGTCCTGCTAAAATCACTTACTGTCGAATGTAAAATACCTACTTGTACAGTATCAGCATGTTTAGAACTACTGCTGTTTTGTAAACTGATGATAGTGATTTACTTTGTATTATTCAATTTAAAAAGAAATAGAGTTAAGCACTGGTTAGGAAATACAGCAGAGCCCTCCTATGAAATATGTATTTTCAAATCTCTCTCTTGTTGTTATTGATGGTGATTCAATTCCACCATGAATTGCATTTCTAGTTTATAAGCAGGACTATTTTGGTTAAGAACACGGTAGTGCTGCCTTTGCTTTGGCAAGACTGACAGCTTTGAGCTCAGCTTTGCTCCAGCATGTCTTGCCCTCCTGCCCTGTTGGGTTCAGCCCTCGGAAGCTCAGCAGTCCCGTGGAGACAGAGGTGAGATGCTCCAGCTCATTTCTGTGAGCTGTTAGGTCACTCCCAGCTCTGGCTGCTGAATCAGCCTTAGGACTTGTATCTTCTCTGCCTGTAAATGTCCCTTGAGTGTTTCCTCCAAAACCCCCTTAGCAAGATGCAGTCAGGATTTCAGTGGTGAAGGGTTAACAGTGTCAGCACAGAGCTTAAGGAGTTAAACAGACACAGATCAAAATACTTCAGGGTCTAGAGGGATGTGTTTAAATGAACACTGCAAGGCTGGCAGGCCTCCAAATTAGCACAGTTTAAAGAATTCAAGGTACATTTAATTGGATCCTTCTAATCCCTTTTCCCTTAGAATGAGCATTTTAACAGTTTAATTCCTTTTGCAACCCCCACATCCCTTACTCCAGTGGCCCATCTAAAATAAATACTGTGAACTATAAAAGGCCTAGACAAGTTCTTGCTGCAGCCAGTGGCAACAGGATGGAGTCCTCAACGCTCCACTCGTTTGGATCTGATGTTTGGAATTGCAGAGAATATCAGAGAGGGCTGAACCTCGCACCCAGCAGTTCAGCTGCTGTTTACCAGAGGAAGTTCAAGAGGAGCCTGCATCAGAACCGTGGGCCAGGACACTGTTTTTAATGTACTTAAACTGCATTTAATGTACTTTAACCCACTTGAATTACAGTTGTTAAGTAAAATTACTAACTGGCTGTTTTGTGATGAGCTTTTTACTGCCCTTAATGGCCCTTGTTCAGTGTTTGACACCGGGCATGGATTGTAAACTCCTTGGGGCAGAGAAGCACAGTGGCACACTATTTGAGAAAAGCCTGGACAGCAGCTCTCTGCTTGGTTTAACCTTGTCTTCTCAGTAGGCAGATCCAACCAGAATTTTAGTTTCCAGGAATCTGTAGTCTTTTGAATGCGAAGCTGATTATTAATAAAATGTTAGCCCTCATCCTGCACTTCCCAGTACGCAGAGGGATCACTCTATTTACATCTGTAAAAGACAGTCACTGGAGTTAAAGAATCTTTAGCTTCTGGAATTACCAATCCCCCAACAGCAAAGTTTAATACCACTGTTCCTTAGTAAAAGCAGTCCTCAAAGCTAGTCAGCCTGTGTGTCAAAACTGGACTTGTAGATTTATCAGTTAGCCAAAGAGTGTAAATGCTGAGCTCTCCAAGTACCTTACAATGTCATTATTAGTTATTCTTTAATAGAAACAATTTCAAAACTTCATTTTCATTTTTTTGCACAGATGTGATTGTCTCCTCCAGCTGTTGTGCTGGTTTAGACTACATTGTCCCCTACCTCTTCAGGAACCTTGCTAAAGGAGACAAGAAGACTCTCATATGTACACGTGTATTATATGTTTCATATAATACATATGTATTATTACATTTCTGAATTCTCCTGATTTTTTCTGTGGTACTGAACACCAAGGTAGCATTGGCTATTTCAGGACAGAACAAACCTCCCTGTGCTGGTAGGCAACCCTGAGTAGCTTCAGCCATGTTCTCATGACAACCAAAGGCTGGGGGTGTTTTTTATCGTGCTGAACAGTGTAGGATCTGTACTTGGCTGTACAGTATCTTACAAGTTGTTTCGTTTTGCCTCATAAAAGACGTGTGTGAGATCATCAGTACGTTTCTATAGACAACTGGGAAGGAAAGTCTCTCAAGTATTTTGGGAGGATGAAGAACAAATTCTGGCGTTGAACCACATTTTGGTAATGAAATGTGTAAATTGAATGTGTGCTGTCAAGTTTGAATATTTTATTTTGCAGTAGGTGACTCTGGGATTTTTTTTTTTTTTTAACAACAGAAATTAAATCTCATGCATCTGAAAAGGAAGTGGCCACTGTACTGTTTAGGAGAGACTGCTCCTTCCCAGTTTTTCCCAGCCCTAGTACATTAGAGAGGGATCAGGATGTTCGTAGCTACAGATCCCCACATTTGCTCTGTGCCCTTAAAATCTCATTAAACTATTTGAAAACGTGTATTTACAAGAATCTCTGCATTCCTAATGCAGTTGCTCTTTAAGGAGGTGTTTTTCACAGGCCAGGAGGCTTTTAATGGAAACGGAAGTTATTAAGGACATGCAGATGACTGGTGTGGTCATCTTCGTGTTTCCCTAAGAGGTAGGTGTCACTTGCAAAAAGCTTGGCAAAAAATCAGTTCCTGGCACTATATTGTGAGAATATTAGCGATGTTTGTTATTGGAGTCGTTATCAGAGTAGGATGATTCCCATGTCATGTTACAGGTTCTTATGTTCTACATGGCCAGCAGGGGTTTCATGGCAGCAGCAGTGAGCGCTGGGGTCTGTCGGGTTGCTCCCTGCTCTGCCACGTGCCACGATTGAAGGGAAGGGGCAGGGCACAAGCTCTGGGCTCTGGGCTGCCCTCCATTTGTGGCAATCCTGATGTAATACTTTGTCTGTTAATACGCAGTAATCTTTCACTTTACAGCGTATGACTAGGCGGTGATCTGTCTTTATTAACTTCAAATTCTGCAGAATACGTTATATTTATTTTGAATGCAGGCTTTCACATACTCTTTTAAATATTAATGGCCGGTCTCCAGCAGTCAGCATAAATATGATTTGCATTAGCACTAGTCATATCATATTGAGTGCCTTTGATGTCAACTACTCAGGGTACTAATATCTGACATCATCTCCCGAGGTCACTGACAACTTTGACCTTTATTCTCATGCACAGTTTCTGTAGTCTCAGAAGCTCTTTTGAATTGATTTGAAATTTTGACTCTTCCCTTTATGAGGCAGTAAAATTGATAATTATTCAGATGGGAACTGAGCACTGAGCGAAAAATCAATTCCACCCGCTCTCTACTGCGTATAAAATTACTTCTGAGTCTGCCGGACTGAACGGATGGCCAAGGTAAAAGCAGCAGGCAGGAATAGTGGAGAGGATTAGCTGGACGAAACTAATAGCCTAAAGGGATGGCTTTGGAGATGAGGGAGTGTGCCGGTTGGGGGTTATTATCAGCAATGATGGGACTCATTGATCATATGTTTACATCAGGTTTCCATTGGGTTATAAATCAGCCCTGAATAGAAACGGAACCCAGGGCCTCGCGCTACCGGAGGGACGGCGAATTAGATTATTCTCACTTTCACACTCAGATGAAAAGTGAGACATTGATTATTCATCGGCTGGCCATTAAACACTGGGTTTATAGATGATTTGACTATCGTGGAAGCTAATGAACAAGATTGCTGCTTCCTAACCAGCGGTTTCAGTTTTCAGGACATCTGTTTGGGCTCAGTAATGCGTAACCCTGTTAAGGACTGGGTCACAGACACTTAACAGCGATGAAAAACCGGGCCCTGGTGGCAAAGTGCGCTCCGGTTTGGAGGTCTGTACCTGCGCTGCTGCCGCACAGAGTTGCTGGTCAGGTCTCAGGTGGGTGGATAATGACCTGTCCCCGCTCGGGTCCTGCCCAGCGGGCGCTCCCCCCGGACCCTGCGGGGGCGGCCCGGGCCGGGGGAGCTCCCGGCGGGGACAGCGGCGGGGCCGGGCAGGGGCGGCTCTGGTGTAGCCACGGGAAGCATGGCTCTCCCACGGGGAGCTCTCCCGTGGCTCTCCCGAGGCGTCCCGCTGCTCCCGAGCCTGCCCGCCGTCACCGCGCCGCGGGTCCGGCCGGGCGGCATCATCATCATCATCACCATCATCATCACCATCACTCCGCCCCGCTCCCGCCCCGCAGCCGCGCTCCGGTGTGTCCGTGCCCCAGCCCTGCCCCAGCCTCGGGCAGCAGAGCTGGGTGATTGCCCCGTGACCGCACAAAGAGAGAAGCAAAGAGAACGTGGAAGCGAAACGGCTCCTTAATGTTCGGGAGCAAGTCTGAGCATCCTTCTGAAGCTCAGCAGTGGTTGTTGGCTTTGGCCCGGGTTTGGCTGTGCCCTGGGCTCGTACCCCCCGGGCGAGTAACGCAGCCTGAGCTCCATCTGCAGCCACTTTGGGAGGGGGTCTCACAGCTACACCGAATTAACGGGTGAAGTAATTTGACTTATATGACTAGAACGGAGTATTAACTTTATTATATTCAGCTATTTCTCTTATGTTCTCTTCTGAGTACTTCGATAAATAAATTTAAAAGGCTCCTACTTTGCTGTTATTCTGGGATTGAGGAGTGAAGCATCTGCTGCTTCACTTTATAAATGAAATTGTAATTTTTGGTCTTAAGATGCTGCCTTTATCTTCTGTTAATGCTGATCTTGCAGAACTGTGCACATTAGCTCAATTTTGGTATAGTAAAGTACTATTCCTGTTAGTTCTTTCCAAAAATCAATCAGTTTTGCAGCATCTCTCACCTGTAGTTTTAACAAATGTTTTTAAGATTTAGGCATGATAGGTAAAGAACTCTTGCTTGCACAGCCATTTTTGAAATGCTTCTCTGCTGGCTGTGGAGGGGATAAATGGTTGGTTGGTTGAATAGAAAAGGGATTTCAGTGGCATTCCAGTGTTCACTTCCATTCCTGGGCATTTCTTGGCCAGGGGTTAAGGTATGGGGTCAGGTGAGGGAGGCCAGTGCCCCATGATTACTCTGCATCATTTTCAGAAGGAATATGTGGACGAGAGTGAGGTGGGGTTGTGGTGAGTTTGAGCACAGCAGCAGTGTTTGGATTCGATCTGCACACACCTCCTGGCCCGTGGTCCAGCCAGCTGCTGGCAGGTCTGCTCCGTGTCGGGGTGGGATGTGCGGGTGGGCCCACAGCAGGGGACAATGTCGTGGGGCTGTGTGTCTGTAGGATGAGGCTGTGCCTGGGCAGAGCCCTTCAAGGGCTCAGCATTTCAGGGGGCAGTGGTTGGGGAGTGCTGCAGGAGGGGACTGTCAGCAGGCACGTGGGAAGAGCCAGCATTCAGTGCCGTCGGAGAATCTGGTGGAATACGAGGGCTGGAGAGGGATCTCTGGGAAAGGAGCGTTGCAGTGGGTAGGTGAGAAGGTGTGTGGGTGAACAAAGAACGTTGAGGGCATGAGCAGTGGTGGAAAAGGGAGCCAGGATGGGTGGGAAGTGCTGGGAAGAGGAGGGGGTGTGGTGTGACAGCGCTGGGGGGAGCTTGGCCGTGCTGCCCAGTGGAGCAGAGCACTGGTGACCAAGGACTGCACCCAGTGATGGGAGGCATCAAGTGAAGCAGTACGGCAGCACTGCCTGGCGAGTGTAGAACAGAAAGTAAAGGTGCCTACTGCAATGAAAAAATCAGATGGCATTACTAATAAAAAAGTATTATAAATTGCACCTTTCATTCTTCCCCTTTTACATAGTAAAATAAGTGATATTTTTGGTTTTGAGATAAACCTCAGCACCATATACAGCTAGTGTGGAGTTATGCACAGTAATGGAAATAAAAACCTGCAGCAGGGCTGTGTTCATAATGTGTTTCATGGCCCAGGCAGCAGCACTTGCATATAAGCACATCACAAAGAAACCTGAATTGCACTGACAGAGGGTACTTGTGCAAGATACTGAGTACCTAAGCACCTTGGCTCATATATGTGAGCATATGCTTCACTTGAAGAACAGATCAAACCCACAGGTGGGATTGTTCCTATGCTTAAAATCAAATGTGTTTAAAGGCTCAGCTGAATCAGGATGAGAGTGCTCAGCTTTTGTCAGCTCAGGGCTTGAAAGGTTTGATACAGCAGTGAGAGGGATTTTCCCTGGGACATCTGTTTCAGCCTCTTAGCCCAATTTAAAAATGTTATGCAATACTACCATAACTTTCTTTATTAATTGAAAGGGATGGAGAGATACCAGCTGTAGCCCAAGCCAGCAGAGACTTGGGTGGCTAAGCAACAGAAAAGGCACCATATTGAGTGAGCCAAAATTCAGTCTCAAAGTCATTTATTTTAACCAGTGACAATACGTTTAGACTCTAGTGTTTCGATTTGATTGATGGTTTAATATCATATATAATCTTTTTAATGAAGGGAACCCATTTAAATATGTTAACATTTGCACTAGTAGTCTCCCATGTACATAACTGCATTTAATCATTACTCTGATTGTTTTTGTGGTTGTGTAATTTGTAGCAGCAAAATAACTATGTCAAAGCTGTGTTATCTTAATGAAAAATATGGTTACTTCTCTTTTATATGTGCTTCTTACTGCTCGTGGATAAAGGTGGCAGCAGCCTCAGTCTCAAGTATATTGCTAAATGTATAGTTATCACTACGTGTGCTGTCAATTAAGAAATCAAAAAAAAAATTAATGAGCTTAGTGTCTTTTCTAATTCTGCTTTGTTTAAAGCCTCACTGTGATTTGTTATCATGTGAATCGAGTAATTCAATTTCGAGACTTTTAATGTTAAAATACATCATCATTAGTGATGTATCCGAAGATTTCACGCTCTTAATAATGGGCGCTAAATCAAATTGGGAATCCCCCTCTTAATCACCCAAAGCTGCTCTCCGGTTCACGCAGGCAGTTCTTGGGGCTGGGGAGAAGTTTTAGTTCCTCACAGCACCGGGGGTTGTGCAGAGCCCAGACAAAGGGGGGGCCGCGCTCTCGGCCCCGCGCGAGGTGTCGGCGCTGGCTGCGCCCCGGGCGAGGCAGCTGGTGTGTGTGTGTGTATGCTTTTGTTTATCCCTTGCTGGTTTATGTAGCCTTTAGGCCAGCACATGAAACAATCGCTTCTACAGGGTCAGCTGCTGGTCAGAAGCGAAGTAAGAAAAGACTTTGCCTTAAAATGCCTCAGCCGTCGTTTCGGTGCAGCTGGCACCTGCTACTGGTGCGCAGCGGGAGGGTTAGGGGTCAAAGAGGCAGTTGTTCTAAACTCAGTGATGGCTTAAAGGGACTTGTAGATTAATCTGCTTTATTAACTTCTGTATATTAGATAACTATTGCAGTGAATGACAGTCCGTCTTTCTGAATAAGTCCCTTCACCTCATTCTCTTTTAAATTGGCTTTTGAGTAATGAATATTAAATAGAATACATTTCAGGGTAATTAAGTGGAAACATTAGGATGATGTTGTTTTACAATCATATCTATAAGTTTCTTGTATATTTATCTTGCGTTATTACTGTTCATTGCTTTTTGCTAGGGGAACAAAAAGCATAAATGTTTCAATTAAAGAAGAGGAACTGGCCATATTTCTCACTAAACACGTGTCTTTGTGCTGCATAAATACTTTCAAAAAACAAATAAGTTTAGGGAGAAGTATAAAAATGTTTTATTCCTTGTTTACTCCCTGCAATGTAATACTTTACTTAGAAATGTTTGATTTCTGCTGGCTGTGGTTGTTTTATATAAAACACCAAGAGGTGCTGGTTTGGGGAAGGGCAAAAAATATCACTGTTCTGCAGAATCTAACTAGTGATATGAATAGCACCAATAATTTTGTAAAGTTCACATTATAATTCAAAATCCAGTTAGAAGTGATGCTTGCAGTCTGGAAAGAAAGCAATATCTTTACAAAATGGATAGGGAAAGGTAACAATCCATTCTATGATCTGCTACTGGCAGATTTGCCATGTGAGTGATGAAACTTGCTCTGAGTGAAGAAACCCCCTCCCCTTCCCTCATTTGGAAAAAAATAAAATAAAATTTAAAATTCTACAATAGCAGCAGCTTACAAGGATGCTTAATTGCTGTTGGATCTGACAGCAGTGGCTGGGGCAGCTCACAGTGGCCAAAGTGGTGCCAGTGATGGATCCAGTGTTCGAGGAGGAGATTCCTGCTGATCCCTGACCATCCTGCTGGTCAGGGCTCACTGTGATCCAGAGCAAAGGCACTGGCAGGTGAGGGGGCTGGTTTGTGCCCAAAACTTCATAGTGACTGTCATGCACTAAATATGTGTCCCTCTCAGTCTTGGCAGATGTCTGATTTTCAGGGCTCTGGAACTGAATGTCGAAATCCATGTTTTTCTTAGGCTGATAAATTGCTGTCGGTTTTGGTTTTTGGTGATCCTGAGAGATACTGTGTGCTCAAGGTGTCTTCTGAAGTCATGACATCCAGCTGAGTTTTTAACCCTAGTGTTTACTTGTTTGGAGTTTTTTGCTGAAAATTGAAATCCTCATGTATTTGCATGTACGTCCCCAGAAACCTGCACAATTTTAAAATAAAATAAAATACATATAAAAAAAATCCGCAGTGTCACAAAGGATTGGTGAGACTGGGGAACACTGTTGCTTTATCTCAGCTTGGCCTAGCACAGGTTAGGTAGGCTTAGTTTAACGTGAGCAAATGCTCCTGGTGCTTTGCTGGGCACATCAGACGAGAGATTTGATCTGCTGGAAGAGCACCACACACAAAGGGCTGCAACACAACAAGGGGTTTGACCTTTCAGTAGAATCACGTTTCTGAATTCATGAGCTGTTTCCCTTTCAGAAAAAAAAAGAAATAGGAAAAATTAAAAATGAAGTGTGTGCAACCATTCTTTAAAATCTTTTTAGCGTGACAAGTAAAGTAATCTTCCATTGATACTTAAAAGTCCATCTGCAGAAATTCAGGCAGAATGTTAGAGAGATGCAATATCTATTGAAATGTTGAGTGTCAAACTGCCAGGGTAATGTATTTAGTATGAAATATAATATTCAGTGCATTTTGTTTTGATGACTCCATGAAATAGCCGTGTGCTCTTACCCTTTGTTGTTGTTGTGAAAGATGATATTCACTGAGAAGTGTTGGTGGCTGCTCAGGACACAGGAGCAATATGCTTATTACCAGCTTTATCATCTGTCTTTTGTGTTTATTTGCAATAGCTTTGGTCGCAGTTCAGTTCATCAGGATAACAAAACCACTTTTAATTGTTCCACAGAAGAAATTAGAATCAATTTATGAACAGTTTGAAAACAGAAGAGGCTTGCAATCTGTTAGGCGATTGGTAATTAATACTCAGATTAGGCTTTTTAAGTTGTGTGCTGGTACAGCAGCAGAATGTGTCACTGTGCCCCACAGACCATCCTTGCACAGTGGTCACACCCAAGCTGCTGGTTTCTTACACTCTCCTTTCCTTCAAGGTGTGTTTTAAAGCTGGAAGCATCCCATCCCTGCTGATCATCAGCGCTAAGCTAAGGTAAATACGGGTGAAATAATTACCCTGGTTCTAATTGTCTCAGTGCCACTGGTTACTGTTGCTGTGTGGGGGGAGCCTCTGGCTCTGCTGCTGGCAGGAATCCACACGGTTTGAGCCCACGCTCAGGCTCCTGCAAATCCCGGTGCCCTGGGGCAGCAGCGCCAGGGCGGTGCCAGCAGAGCTCTGCAAACCTCCTGGCGCTGCTGCGGGGCTGGCTGGGTTATCTGAGAGATGTTAGGCTGGGCCTGGCTGAAGGTGAGCACAAGCTTAAGCCCCACTTACAGATGTGTGGAGTTTATTCCCAAGGGTTCCACGGAGCCCACATCGCTGGGTGTCAGCCTGGGGCGGGTTCAGATTCAGGGATGAGCGTGAGGTACCTCCAAGTTCCTTGGATGGAGGATTTAGGGCTGATCTCATGCTCAGCCTTTCCCTTTATGTGCAGATTTTTACATACTCTGGAGCATTTCTGTTGATTTGAATTTGAGAATAGCCTCACACTGGCTTTAGACTAAATTATTTTATTTTTCCAGTCATGGCGTTTTCTGACCTTGTCTTCTCTCACCACTTGACTGGCATTTTGGAAGGCCTTCTTATAACAGAGATTTCAAAAGCCTAATGATCCAGCAGCCAAAGATCCCAATTCCTATGCTGAAAATTCCCAGATGCTTTTGTGCATCAACCCCCAGCACTTCCTGCAAGGGAAGGCAGCAGAATTGGAGAGGAGAAAGGTGAAGGCTTGTGTTTGAGGAATTTAAAGAAGGTGCACACTGAAAGTCCTGGTGTCAGTTAAGAGGAAGCCTGAAAGATTTAGACATGGGACCATCTACATTCCTGAAGATGGACTCTTTCTGGAAGGTGTTGGTGCAGGTGAAACTGATGCTGCTTCCCCCAGGAGGATTAAATACCACGTAAGTATCATTTGGGTAGAGTGACTCATAGTAGGCACCAACTTCACCCTGTGTCACCTCTCAGATAAAAGAGTGCTGGCTGGGCAAGAAAGGGGGCTGGGAAAAATGCTCACGGATCTTGGGAGGTGAGCCTGAACCAATCCAATTCTTCATATGCTGCTAAAAGCAGAGGGGACTGGGTATTCATTTTTTGGTAAGGTTTTTAAAGAGCTCAGCCTTCTCGTACGTCAAACCATCCTGAAGTGTTACAAATTATGGCAGGTTGTGCATTCCAGAAGTCCCAGTTAATCACAATTCTGTCATCTTTAAAAGCAGCTGTAACACCATATAGTTACAGCCACTTGTTTGGAAATGGTTGAATCTTAAATGAACAGCTTAGGTTAATCTAAAATGACACTGTAGTAGCTGTAACTGAAAATCTCTGCCTGCCACCAGCTAAAAAATGCAGATTAAGGATTGATGTCACAATCTTAAATTATTCCAGCCTGAGGTGGAATAACTTGCTGTCTATCAGGAAGCACAGATGGATAGGCAGAAAGAAGCTGTGCAGATACATGAGTTTGTAAACATCTGTCAGCTACAGCAGATACCCAAATACAAGATTTTACACTTAAGGCAGCATGTGAGTATGAGACATTCAACAGAGGGTTTACATGAAATTCAGTGCAGACAGAAGCAAGTCAACACACTCTGGGAGGTAATAATTAATGAAACATATCCCCTCCTCCCTGCAGAAAGAGGAGGGATTTAATTCATCAGGCATTGTCCATGTTGCTGTTGTTAACTGTTCTGCTTCCAGAATTTAATGTAGCCAACCCTTAGATGAGGCAAAACTGCTCCATCCCATGGGACTTGGAGCTTTCCTATGGGTAAGTCCACAGTGGCCAGCTGGCATTGCTTCTCCAGCCCTCGTGGGTGCCAGCCCACCCAGGAGCATGATGTCCCCTACCAGGGATGGACCCAGTTCTGACAGGTGAGACTGGCCCTGAGTATGATTGTCCTCCCTATAAACAATTCATGTGCAACTGTAATTTGAAAATAACGTGTTCTGTCATGTTAGAATGGATTCTCAGGGGGAAGATGCTGCAATTGCTGTTTGAATACCTGAAGGGCAGGGCAGAGCTGTGCTGTGAACAGCTCGTGTGGAGGCTGGAGCTGCTGCCTGTGTCCAGCTGTGCTGTGGGGACTCCCTGGCACAGCACAAACATTGCTTTGTGACCCTGGCAACGTCCTGGAAGGCAATTCACTGCTACCTGAAGGTAGGGAGTGATGAAAGGAAGCCTTAGCTTTGGAAAGATGTCTTTGCACTCCTGGTCTGTGTTACTGTGCTATCACATAAAAATGAGAGGCCCACAGCGCCACAGGGCAGGGGCTGGTGCTGGCACTAAACTGTCATCCTGAACGTGTCCTTCTGAGGGTGTGATTATGTTTCTCTTTCAGAGACAGACAGCTTTGACTTAAATTCATACCATTTATTTCATGATGATTTCTGCTGGCTCACAGTTTGGACCTGCTTCGAGTGAATTTCCATCGTTCATGGTGTGTGTTGTGTCATCTGGGTGCCTTGTCCTGACACCAGGCCTGGGTTTTTCTCAGCCACTTATACCTTAATTCTCATAAAAGCAACCAAAAATACCTTAATTCTCATAAAAGCAACTGTTACAGATGGAGATACAGGCTTTAGCTTCAACTGTTAAACTGTGAAATTTTAGTTCCTTAATGTTTATTTAAATATATATAGTGGAAGTGTGCATAAATACGGTGAAATGCTATATACTGTGAACAGAATCTGGAGGAATCTGACCCATAAGGGTGGAAAGGCAGGCTTGGTCTGAGGGCAGCGTGGGAGGCTCTTGGGAAGGGCTCTGGGTGCTGTTGCCCACACTCAGGGGCTGCCCATGTTCCCTGCCCGATGCCTCTTCCATCTCTCCCTCCCTCCATCCATCCCTCATTCCATAACTCCTCCCTTCTTCCTGTGCATGTCAGGGAAATTGGCAGCAGGATGGGAGGGAGTTGAGAGAGGAAAAGAAAGGAAAAAGGAAAGGAAAGGAAAGGAAAGAGGGAAGGAAAGGAAAGGAAAGAGGGA
>NW_020956207.1:157259-170777 GCF_003031625.1 Empidonax traillii
TCCTGATAACACTTTTTCTTGGACTAATGGGATTTCATCATGTGGGGGAAAGGCACATGGTTCTTAAACTCTTTAATATTAAAAATCTCAACTGATGTGCTCTTTCTGACAAATATTTTTAGTTCAGGAACAACAGGTTTCATGGCTTTCATGAAAAATAAAGGTTTTAGTTTTCTTATTTCATCTGGAAATTTTAGCTTTGAACATGGGAAATATCAATGTGAAAGTCAGGCTTTCTAGTAAAATAAATATTTTAAAACAACAGATTAAAATTTAAGGTATTTAATAATCTTGAGGCATTTAAATCTTCCTCATGCGATTAGTAAATGATGATCCATTTACTCATATAGGAAGAATTGATGATGAAAGAAGTAAGAATTCCAAAGGATATTTAAATTAATAATCACAGCCCCTAAATTAAGAGCAGACTGTCTGAAACTGGAGCTATAAAAACCTATCAAATTTTGTATGCTAAACAATGAAAAAGTCTGAATTTTTTACAGATCTGAATGGAAACAATGAGTGTTATTACCAGATGAATATTCAGTTAAAAGCTGTGCATGTTCTTGACCATTCTAAATCCTTTGAAAAGGAGACATTCTGCTGTCTCTGGTCTTAATATAACGTTCTTCATGTTAAAATTTGATTAGTTGCAGCAGAGTAAAAGATTCATCCCAACATATGGGAAAGAGAACTGAGTTACAGGACCTGCAGTGATGCAAATGTTCTATCGCTAACATGGCACAGCAAAAACAACCTTTCTAATGGAAGGGCAGTTTCTCTTCCAGCTTCATCGAGAAGAAGTTTTCATAATGAAAGTTATCTTGACCAACAATTTTCCTCCTCCATCCAAGGCTCTGAAGGAGGAGAAGCTCTGAGGAATTAATTTATTGGAAGAACAGTTCTTTATTCTTGCCAGTTCTGCCAATAGCTCCTTTTGCGAAGAACAAATATGTCAGGAGAAACATTATTGACCGCGACAAAGTGATGGCCTGTGTTTAAGAGAACACAGGCAAGGTCACTGTTTTGAACTGTTTTGAACTAAGTATAAAATAGATTATCTGTTTCCCCACCCCCTTCCTTTTTAGTGTCTCTTTCCCCTCCTTGAGACCCTGTTTTGTGCCTGAGTCAGCAGCAGGACCCAGGTCAGCCGCAGCTGTCCCAGCTGCTGCAGCACCGCCGCTCTGGGCAGGGTCCCTCATTCTCCTGAAGCAAAACCTTTCTGTTTCTGCTAGTAGGGCATTTTCCACATAGGAAAAAAAAAAAAAATCCATGTGCTTGATCAACTCTGCTTCTGTGCCCCCTGCTTTGTGTTGCCACCGCGTTGCTTTGTGATTACCCGTTGGCTGACAAGATTCCCGGCAAAGCCAGAGCGTGCAGGGAGTGCCGTGTCCTGGCTCTCCCACTCACATGGGCTAAAGACTTGCAAGTACCCCTGAACCCCAGCAGCAGCTTCTGATTCCAGTGGAGCCAAATCAGGGATGGCATGAGGTGTAAAGCAGGACACGGCAGGGATTGACACTGGGAAGAGGGTGTTCTATATTATGTGAAAATTGTAGAGAGGCAAGACAGGGAATGTCAGTGAGATGAGGCGGAATGAAAGCCTGATATCTCTGGTCAAAGAAGAGTTGGTGCACCACCAGTAACCCAGTTACTGGGTTTGTTTTCTGGGGCAAAGCTTTGATATAAGGTAGGGTGAGCCTTGTCCAGGTGAGTGGATGAACTGGTGCAGGTTGTCTCCCTCAGACAGGAGCTCTTTTCCAGCAGGGGGGTCTCCCTGGCTGCTTTGCAGTGCAGTCTCTTGGGGGGGTGTCAGCAGCACTGTAAAGCAAAGAAGGATTTGCAATGCACAGTTTGCTGTAGGCTCGTGCAGAAATGGCACTAGAAATCAGAGCTATGGAGTAAAACAAAGCAGCAGTGACCGCTGAAAGAGAGAAACATGGAAAGCAAAAAAAAAATAAAAGGACATTTAAGGCTGTTGTTATGGACTTTTGTGCCCTGCATCCTGTAATTAGGCTCAGTAATTGCTGGTAGTCCTCTGCCCATGCAGTAATACACCCCTGACAGCCTCCACAGAGATCTTGGTCTGACAGATAGGTTTGTGCTAATTTTACACACACAGCTCTTAGTGCTGGGCCAGACACCCAGATTATTTCTCTTTTAATCTTTGCAAGTGGGATGTCTGAGGCACATGCAAAGACAACATGATAGAATTCCAAATTGTCCACCTCTGCAAGTAATAAACTAACCTAACTTCAGAACAGGCCTTACTGGCTGTTGCAGAGCTCGTGGGCAGATGTTTGGCCTTGTTCCCCCTTGTGCAGAGGAACCACTGGTCCCAGCAGTCCCTTTCACCACAGCAGGTATGTGTGGGAGCACTCAGTCCCAGTTTAGCTGAAAGGAATGGCTTGGCCCATGAAGAAAACAATCATTCACATGACTGGGATGAGTTCTCCCTACCTCTTGAACACAGTGGGGGTCCCTATATGGCTGAAGATTTCTGAAAGGGCGCTCTGTTACTACTCCTTAAGTGTTAGAAGTGGAATTAAAAACATTTGACAGTAGAATCTTGTCAGAGAAAAAGCTCAGAGCGGGAGGGAAGGTTTCACCATTGCCTGTCCTGGTTGGCCAATATCAGAACACACAATTAGTAGTTGTTATGTAGGTTGCTTGATATTGGCTTTGTTTTTATGAATTAAAACTTTCATTGTGTTCCTTCCTCCTTTCAATGCTGTCAATACTACTTACTCATAGAGACAAATAAGTGTTTTCCAGGGGAATTTTGGAAATTTTGGTCATCTTCCATATTTAGGCCAAAAAACTAAAGTATTTGTTTTGCAGTTGCAAACTTTGAGCTTCTTTGCAACTTTGAGCTTCTAGGCTAGAGACCTTAAAGACAGTCTCATGAGTTATTTGGTAAAAGTGAAGTTTGAAGAGGTGGTACTTTCCCTCTGGGTCAGCTGGGACCTGAGCATGCCCTGTTCAGGTTAAGCATCACATTGAAGGTCTCTCCATGCTTAGCATATTTGTTAAGAAATATAGGCATGTGAGATGTGGTGCTCAGACAAATTCACAGCTTGAGTGAGTTTGGTTTATTACTTAAAAAAATGTTTCTGTCCTGACAGCTGGCTTTGTTACAAACTATGGAGATGAAAACCCAGTGAGGCAAGAATTATAAGAAGTCATAATTATTCTTCATGTTTGGAAAACAAGCCCCTATTAATGTTCATGCAGAGGTTTGGAATTGTTTGCACTGGTTCCAAAAACAGCATGGAACTGGTTTTGTCCTATGAGTAATGGAAAACAGTTTGCCTGATACATTACTGTGAAGTCAAGTGAGGAATTGGCCTTTCCCACGCCAGACCATATGTTCCTAACCTGAAAGCTGAAATTATTTCTGGATCTCTCTGTTCCAGGTGATTTGTAGTGCTGGGATTCATCTTTTTCATTTAGTGAAACATGCTGTTTGACTTCGCCTTGGTCAGTTATTACAGGCTAGTTTGCAATGTGTCAGCTCTCTGGAGACCCTGCTTGTAGCTACTCATTGGCCTAGAAGAAAGGATTTAATGATTTTCTACTTCCTCTGTGTTTGGTTTTAGGGTGTAGATATTTTATAAACGTGAGTCAAACTATTTACTGGTGACATTTTACAAATTTTCACTCTGTTTAATCTCTGAGTAATGTTTTTATGTTTGTATATGTTGTGGCCTTCGGCGTTCCAGACTAACACGTCTCAAGGATGTCTTAGAGCATTTTATCTTTAAACGGATTCTATCGTTATTTTTTAATTTCTTTGTACAAAAATGGTGCCAGTCCCTAAAATAAGCCTTATCCTTCCCAGCTACCCACACCAGAGGTACAGAAGTACAGCAGGGCGAGGAGAGGGCTCAGAGGTTGGGTGCTCCGTGGGGCTCTGGGTGGGTGCCAGCCCAACGAGCAGAGTGAATTGTGCAGCTTCTGTTTGGGTGCCAACAGAACCTAATTATGTGGGCTGATAGATCTCAGCGCTTTACAAAGCTGATGAAGTGGCTTTATCCCTGCTGTACAGCTCAGTAAAGCAAGTCACAGAAGTAAAGTAAAGTGTCTGACCTCGGAGGTTGGGTTTGTAACTGTGGTGGAAATGGTACAGGTTTATAGAGCTCTTGCTGTAATCACAATTGCCTCTGTTGAAAGAGGGAGCGCTCCCTTCCAGTGCCTGGCTGTGTCCCACACTGCAGGAAAATCTGAATCTTGAAGAGCAGCCTGGGATTCCTCTGAAACTTGTACAGATCTGGTCCCACGTGTCTTGATCTCTGGAAAGAGCGTCACAACGGGGGAAATCCCAGTAGTAAGCTCCAAAGCCTGGACCTTACATTAACACTGCTCTAAATCTCAGTTCGTATTTGGGATTATTTCAACTTCTTCTTTAGAGCCAAGCTTTGGCATTAATTTTCTTCAACTTTCTTCACCTGGTAGTTTTGGTTATGGAAATTTTTGGTTTGGAAGAATGACTTTTGTGATACCGTGTTTGTATAGGAAATGTCGGTGATTCCACAGGGTTAGTAAAAAACAGTATAAAAACAGCATCCATGTTCATGTAAACTGTATGAATTTTCTTTCAGATGATGTCAATCCAAATGGACACCATCATTTTTGAAGGCTGCCAATGGTCTGTGCCAAGATCAGTGCTTGGACTTGTACTTCTCAATGAGGAAGTGAGTGTTTAACAAATTCCACCAGATTCACTCTTCAGAGTGAATAGTTAAAACATCAAACAGAGCTGCCTGTTGCCCTTCAGATCTCCCATCTCTTACCCTGGGGCCTCGCTCCGTTATGCTCACATTAGGTATGGAGAGTAGGTTTCATCTCATGCACTATTTAAGTATCTTACAGATCAGTTCACACAGGTTGAGTGGCTCAATTTTGATGAAAAATCCTCTCAAACTTTTATCCCAATTTTTACACTTGAGTTTGGATCATGATTAACCTTTTTCTAATAAGTTTTATGTCTTCACGTTTCCAGAATGAAGCAGGCATAGAAGTTATGAAAGCTCATCGGGCTTTTAGATAGAAAGATGAAACAAGAATGCCGTGAAAATCACATCAGGAAAATTGCTTCCTATAAAAAATAGTTAACCAATTTCTTTCTCTGAGAGGTTTCCCAGGAACAACTTGCTTTGAGGGGTGTTATCTGAGCACAAACCCTTAAGTACTGGCATTGATTGCAATTTGGATTGTGTGCATCTGTGGGAGATCCTGAAAACCGGGAAATACTCTGCAATTTGCCCTCTCAATACAATCTGAAACTGAATTTGGATATACCCACCGTGTTTCCCTGGTGACTTAACAGAGACAACAAAGCCACCTGAGGTAAATGCAGGCGTGTTGATCTGAATGTGTGCATTTTTTTGTGTGGCAAGCTGTTGTTTCTGAAGGTATTGACCTGTTGTCTGTGCCTTTCTGCAGAGCTGGCTCTAACTTTATTCTGAATTGCTTTATCTCCTGGGCAGTCACAAGGCTCGGTGTATTACTGCTTTGGAGAATGAATTGTCTATACAATAAGAGGGCGCTGGAAAAAAATCAGACACTAAGATTAGCAGCGACCGCATACATTAAAATTCAAACTGAAATCCCAGCCACGGAAGGAAACTAATAGAAGAAGAAAATATATCAAGGAGAGAAGCGCTGTCTCATCATTCACCTGTGCTGAAGGATCCAATTTTAGCCATATCCAACAGCACTGTCATTCATCTTCTTGGTGTGTTATTGTGATTTAAATCCAAGCTCTATAAGAGAGAGCAGTTCTTTTAAAATGATTGAGAGGGAATAAGGGCAAATTCAGTGTTTAGGAAAACTTTATGACATCACAATATTATACTTTACAGATGGAAGCAATATTTCCTACTTTGGAAGGAAAACTAATCATTTTCTATCTGCTCTGAGTCACTGCATCATTATAAAAGTGGGAAATAAGTAGTTTTGTGCATTCCCAATCTTGTTCAAGACGACACTTTTGTTTATATAATGCTCCTGATTTATAGCGTTTAAGGATTAGCCTGACTACATATTAATTATGTGGGTTTGATACTTCAATATAAGAAGAAATTAAATATTTCACTTGAAGATAAAACCATGGAGCTGTAAATCATAAGGAATAAATTTGTGACTGGCAGAATACTCTTTTTACTGAAATTAGACTAGTTCTAATGATTGTGGGGTTTGCTTAGCAGACATGGATATGTACAAGCACTCTTACTTACGAACAAGTCTTACATTTCTTTTGGAAGGGTGGAGAACAAGAAATAGGATTTACAATATTTGTATTGCCCCTATTGCATCAAGGTTATTTATTTCACGTTCAGAAAAAGTAGGACACATACTTACATATAGTTGTAAAAGTCATCTTTGCTTGGCTCGTTTCAGTGCAGTGCTGATTTATTTATTGGGAATAGGTTCCTTTGTTTCAGGTAGGCTCTCTATCTCTACAGTTCCCAAGACAGCAAGAACACAGTTACCACGTTTTACTGCTTGTTCTCTTCTTCTTTTGTTTTAATGAGATCTTCTTTGCCTGGAATTCATTTCAAAGGGAATGCATCACCTTTACTGAGTGACTCAGAACAGCTGGCATTGATCCATGCTTGCACCAGCAGGGTTAGTGAGGCCAAAATGGGAATTGGACCCTAACAGAGGACTGAGTGTTGTGGGACAGCACCAGCTCAGCATCACTGGGGTGGTTGCAGGTGGCTCCTGGCGTTGTTTCCTTACTGAGGTGCAGCAGCAAATTTCATTTACGTGCTGGGGCAAGAGTTTGGCAGAAAAACCTGTATCCTGATAATGCATTAACTGTCTCCCTCTTGCTGTTGTCCTTCAACCGAAGCACACAGGCATTCACCTGCGCGGGCAGGGGGGTGTTATTTAAGGCCTTGAGCAACCTGGAGTAGTGGAAGGTGTCCCTGCCCAAGCCCAGAGGGGTTGGGAGTAGATGATCAACGGGTCTGTGATTGCAGAGAGGGCCCAGAATCTTTAATGGTTCTTAACTGAAGGATGGTCAATTTAGATTATATATAAGGAAATCATTTTTTACACTGAGGTAAAACACTGACACAGGTTGCCCATCTGTGGAAATAATCAAAGTCAGGCTGGACAAGGCTTTGAGTAACCTGATCTAGTTGAAGATGTCCCTGCTCACTGCAGGAGGTTGGACAGAGTGGTTTTTAAAGGTCCCTTCCAACCCAAACTGTCCCATAATTGTAAACTCAGAAGGGGCTCCATGCTGTTGATACCCAGATGCCAGGGGATGCTGTGCTCAGGAATGGTAGGCAGAGATGTTATTCCTTGCTGTTGCTTGAGGATGCTGTTGATGCTTTCCACTGTGGGGTTGGCTGAAGTTCCTGGAACAGACACTGGACAAGGTCTCAGGGTTGTGGCCTTCAGGTAGCCTGAACTTTGGATTTGTCACTGTGAGGCAGGGTTTCTGTGTTGGGCACAGGTCCTCTGCACCTGCTCCCAGGGGCTGTTCAGTTTTGGGTTCCTAAGTGGTTTAGGACCCAGCAAAGACAGTGACACAGGACAGGGTGTTTCTGTTTGAGAGGAACTGTGCTGAGGGCACTGGATTTGCCAAGGAAACATTAAAGCAAACACTTCCCCTAATCCTGTAGAGTTGTCACAGCTTCTCCTTAGCGTTACAGTCTTACTACATTTTCTTTTATTATCCTACATTTTTGGGTGTGTACAGAAGAGCTGTAGTTTTGACAGTAATGGTGTGTGTTTATTTTGAGATTTTTTAAAGATTTAAATATATTTACACCTGTTAAAGGTTTTTAAAAAAATCTGGCAAACCAATGCCAGGCTTCAGTGCTTTCTAACACTCTGTACGACACCCTTCAAGTTACATTAACTTCAAAAGTATACCAAATTTTGCATACTAAAAACTGATTTTCAGCCTGCCTTCAACAGCTTCCATTTTTATGCACCTGGAATTTGTGGAATACGGGCAATATTCCTCTAGACTGCAATATCAGATTGCTCAGAAACCTTGCCAGGTATGTGGGCACAGGTTCATCAGAGTGGTTCATTCTCCTCTGAATAATTGGAAGTGCTTATCCCAGGGATGTGCTTACGCCCAAGGCCATCAGGCTCTGACTGACACAGCCAATGTAATAAAGACTAAATGGGGTTATATGACTTGCTTGACTGTACTAGCAGGGTAGTGGAGCGCTAGAGGTCACCTCCTGTTCCATATTCCTAAGATAAACCAACGTTCCTCTAAGGTAATACAAAGTTCTGCTTTAAGTAGTCCATAGGTCTGCCAGAATATAATGGGAATATTAATATAGAAAGGATAGAAGGAGTTGAGCAAAAGCTTTCAGTAAAGAACAGAGACAGGTAAGTTCATAACACACAGGTAAGATGAAAAAAACAAAAGACAAATGGAAACTGTAGCTGGAAAAAATGGTAACTTAGGAAGTATTCCAGGTGGCCTTAAACTACAGTTCCTTTTGAAAGAGAAGATAATACCCTGCCAAAGAATTCATCCCCAAACTTCACAGAACCTGATCATTTGGTAATTATGTGTTTTCCTGGTCAGAAACGTATTTCCTAATTTAATCCCAAAGTCAAGCTTTGCCAGACTGCAGCTGCTGCACTTGGAACAGACTGCCTCATTTCAGCAGGTGAACCTCAGAGCTTCCTTTTTCCCACTGAAACCCCTCAGATAAAGCCCTTGATTCAGCCTCCAACGCTGCCATTGCTCTGACAGAGCCTTCTCTTACTGGGCTGGGGTCAAACAACTGCTTGGGAAGTGGCAGAATGAGAAGGGATCCAGTGGGCCACTCACACACTGTAGATAAATGAGGCAAGGACCATCTTTTTTTCTTAACATAAATCACAAATTCAGCCAATCTTGCCCTCATTTGAAGAACAGAATAGAAGCTTTCACAAAAGAAATGGCAAGTTTATCTGCACTTCATGATCACACTCACTTTTTTTTTTTTTTCCTAGCTAGCTGTGTTCTCTCTTCCATGTGCATTATTCAACCAAAGCAGACCTTGAGAAAGAACAGAGACACAGTCTGAGTCCAGACTGGAACTTCCTGGAAAGCTTGGAACAAACTGGAAATGGGCTTGGAGAGAAGTGATGGCTAAAACCATTTGGTGATTTTATTTCTCTGATTTCTTCTCTGTTTGTTAGTGGGAAAATTAGGTTGGAATTTTTTTAAATCTCAAATAGTTTTGCAGTAATTATGGTCTCCATAATTTCTTTCCCATTAAATTCTGGTACTTAAGGTGTGAGTTCCCCATGGTCTGGCTGTGGATGATACCAGAGATGGGGGAATGTGGAAGGAAACTCAGAGAAGCACAGAGATCTCACTGATGGCACTAATAAACCAGTCAGACTTTGTGTCAAACTTGTGCTACAGATCAGCGAAAGACCTGGGGGAAAGGCAGAGGTTCACTGGGAAGGAGGGGAAAACAGGTGAAACAAAGGAGGACTGAGCTGACAGTGGTGAGCTGTGGCATTGTCCCACCTTAGAGCTGTAACTGCCCAGGGGATCAATTTGACTGAATGGTCCTGCAGGATTTAAATTAAAAAAAAAAAAAAAAAAAAAAAAAAAAAAAAAAAAAAAAAAAAAAAAAAAAAAAAAAAAAAAAAAAAAAAAAAAAAAAAAAAAAAAAAAAAAAAAAAAAAAACCTACTAAAAACTGAATAAAATTCATTGTTTTAACTTGATAGTTTCTTAGTTTATTATCTATATTAATTGAAGGCAGGAAGAGGATGAGAGGACATGGCCTGAAGTTGCACCAAAGGAGATCCAAACATTAGGATGTTAGGAAAAAGTTCTTCCCAGAAAGGCTTATCAAGCATTGGGAGAGGCAGTCCAGGGTAGTGGTGGAGTCACCACCCCCCGAAGTGTTCCAAAGCTGTGTGGCTGTGGCACTTAAGGGCATGGCTTGGTGGTGAATATGATGCTGCTTCATTGGATTTGGTGATTTTAAAGGGCTTTTCCAACCTTACCAATTCCATGGTTCCACGAAGTCCTTAAGATACCACTGTTTTCTGAGAAGGCCAAACTTCCAGGTGCATTTTCTGTGAGCTGCCTCGCTCTGAGCGCTGCAGACCTGCAGGACAGGACGGGGATCATGGATGATCCAGCCAAGGCTGGGGGGAGCTCAGTGGGGAATCAGCTCTGCTCAGGCCACAGACAGAGGCTGCCATGGCTCCAGCTGCCACAAAATACTGGATTTGGCAAATGCTGGACTCAAATACCCCTGCACTTAAATGGCAGAGCTCTCGGAGAGCCCTGCAGAGAGCACTCAGACAGGCAGTGGGGCAGGAGGTACCTGAGAGCTTTTGAGGAAGTGCAGGCAGGGAGGGGTGGGTGTGAGGGGCAGATGGATAATTGGGCTGAAGGGGCAGCTCTTCTGTCTCAGCCCCATCCACCCGGGGAGATCTCTGGGCCATCACTGCCCCCACAAGCAGTGAGGTGACACGATGGCCCTCTGGTCTCAGCTCTGGGTTTGTAACCCCTCTCAGAGTTATTCCATGGAACAGGAGGCTCCTTTTAACTGCAGTTGCTCAAAATTGAGCAGGAATCAATTTCCATTAGTAAGGAAATAAGCACAAACGTAAAAAAAAAGTGAATAGAATAAAGAATAAACTGATAATTGCATCCTGTACCTCCCCACACAGCAAGCCCCAGCTCACCACGCTGCTGCCAGACATCCCCATATAGTGGAGGCAGGCAGGATTATTGCCCCTGATCCTGCAAAGAGACCTTTGCTGAGATCCCATCAGTTTTGCAGGCACCTGTCCCCACAGTCCTGTGCAGGAAGGAGCCCTCAGGAGCCGTTCTTGGGGAGGCTTTATTAGCTTGGCTGTTGTGAGCCAGCAGAGTCTGACACAATCACAGCAAAGAGCACGGAGGCAACGGACAAAGAGCATTTGAAAAACTCTAAATGCAGGGTGCAGATTCATCTGGCACTTCTAGTCATTTCTGTGGGGTCTTGGGATTGTTTTGGTGTTTAGTTTCTTTTTTTGATAGAATCACAGAATGGTTTGGGTTGGAAGGGACCTTAAAGATCACCTCATTCCAACCCCCTTGCCATGGGCAAGAACACCTTCCACTAGGCCAAACACATAGATGAGATGTGATAAATGAGATGTGATAAATGGCAATTTAACTGGTCGTTTCAGGTGAGGAATAGACCAAGGGAGTAGCTCCTTTTCGGGCTGCCGTGCAGGCTGTGTGAGTTGTCCTTCAGCCTGAGGTGTGATGCCACTGAACAGACTACACCTGCAAGCTGTGGTGGGCCATTTTTGTGTGCTTGTTCTGTGCCAGGTGAGTGGTGGTACCACATTTCACCAAGCCAGGTTGAAGTCTGGCACCTCTCCTGGGGGAAGAAGGTGAGTCTGGCCAGGGATAACCTGGCCTTGATGACCATCTGGACATGTCCCAAAGAGCCCTTTGCTGGGGGCTGGGGAGGAAGGACATGTTCTAAGTCATGTGAGATGGAAAGGTTTCTTGTTGCAGTCACTTCCCATCTGGCTTCTAAAATGTGTCACAAGTCAATAGGCTGGGGTTTTTAACACTGCCCATACTTGTATTCTCCCTGTCATTTTAAAGAACTGGTTTCTGAGGGCACCTGGTGATTCTGTTCCTGAGTCTTCCTCGGTTTTCTTTCAATTTAATATACATAATAGTTATTATTTTTACCTGTTTTTGCAGTGCATCTCTGACTCTCAGGTCTCCTTTAACCAAATGTTTGGGGTTTCTTTTTCCCAGGTTCACTCAGAACATGTCAGTCATGGGCAAAGCTTTGCACAGATCCTGGGGGTCTGGGTATGATGAGTTGACAAGGACTTTGGAAACAGAGCACCAGCTAATAAAACAACTCTGAAATTTTTGGGACCCTGTTATACTCTTGGAGAGATTTTTGAACCTCGTGAAGACTTTTTTTAAGATGCCTTCTGCCTTTTTGTATCTCTGGCCTAAATGATTTATAATAGTGACAACAATGAAAAACCAGCCTTAGTTTGAAGAATGTTTTCAGCCTTTCTCATCAAAACTTATAATACTGTTATTTTATCTTTACAAAACAGTGTAGAAACCATACTTAACCAAAGAAAAAAATAAATATGCATTCTTTCTAAACTTGTATCAGTTAATGATTCTCAGTCCTGCACGTAACAGTAAGTAATACCTCATCAGGTAAAACCTCCAAGCTCACTCTTGAAGACATATTTGTTTGAAAATGAGATGAAAGCCAATACAAGCTTTATATGACATCTTTTTGAAAAATAAAATTACCATTTTTTACAAAAAGTTGTACATTTCTTTTGAGCACAGATGGTTAATGACAATGTGGACAACAAGGTAGAAGACTAAAAATGAGCAAGAAAATTAAGAATGTTACACAGAGTAAAACAAGAGTTGATGGAGTAAGCCTCAGTGCAGTGCTGATGATGTTTTAATTTCACAGGTACACATTTTCCAGGTCTTTGGAAACTGAGGGGGAAAAAAACCACAGGAGAAAATAAAGTTCTTAAAACACTTTAAAAAGAATGAGGTCTATCCATCACTACAAAAAAAAGAAAGCAGATAGTTAGAGAGACCTATGGTGGGGCGTGTGGGGTGTCCTGTCATGGCAGGAGGGGCTGTGCCAGCTGGGGGGCTGCAAAATGAATTGAAGGAAGATCTAACAAAAGTTAGAAATGCTTAAGCAGTAAGACAATTAGTTTTCAACGTGGAAAAGCTATTATGTGCAATTACAAACTTGGATTGGGATTGGGTTGGTTTTTTTCATTACTTACCTAAGAAAAAAAAAATTCACATGTTTTTCACGCTTGCTGATATTTGTGAATTTAGTAATATTTCAGCACTGTTTAGATAAGGGGAATTATTAGTTGTGACCAACAGGAAGGAAAGGATCATACATGTATTTCTTACAGGGTTTTTTCCAGTTTTTTTCTTTGGGAGTGTTGCTTTTCTGCACATTTTAGTTTTAGGAAGTACAGCTGCAAGGAAGGCGTTTTGTTCAGCGCTTTGCTGTTTACATTTAAACTCAGCTCAAGAAAGTATTTCATGTGCAGCCAAAGCATCTGATTTCCAGGGGTGCTGAGCCCCTGAGAAGTAATGAGTGGAGAGCTGCAGGTTTGGGGTGTTGATGCCGTGTGATGTGTCACCACCTCAAAAATGGGTTAGCACAGGTAACTTCCCATTTGGGTCCTGAAAGGAGAGAGGCATCTGTGCTGCCCAGCTGGGTTTTAAAAGCTGCAGAACTGATCTGTCACAGCCCTGGGGAGGGGCTCTGGCAGTGCTGCCTCCTGTGACAGCACTGAGGGGAAAGCCCTGCTGTGGCCTCGAGGCTCCCTGCGTTGGCACTGGAGGCTCAGGTGAACAGCAGTGGGTTCTGTGACCGCACTGTGTTTGTCACCTGGTGACACAGCGTGGCTGTTTCTCCCAAACCAGCCCCTTTTCTGGTAAAAATTGGCTTTTCTGGTAAATTGGCTGCTTTGCCAAGAGCTGAAGCTCGGCATATGG
>NW_020956207.1:174976-206083 GCF_003031625.1 Empidonax traillii
TCTCTCTGCCAGCACCACAGGCTTAGCACCACATCTCAGCTAACATTTGTACAACATGCAGAGTTTTAAAGGAATGACAATGCCCCCTCTCGCTCCACAGCAGCCTTCCCACACATTCCCAGAAGCCTCCATTCCCAGCCTCCTCCTGCCTGCGTGGCTCAGGGACCCATCCTGAGAGGGTTGCAGCTGCCCGGCCCCCTGTGCTGGGTCAGAGGCACCTGCAGCCCGTGATCAGGTGGCACTGACAGGCGGCCCCCTCTCCTGGCGTGTTGTGCCACACTGCCCTGCAAAGGCCACGCTGTGCTGTGCCGTTCCTGCCACTCCATACAAAGGCAATGCCATGCCGTGCCGTGCCGTGCCGTGCCAGGGCCAGGCTATGCTATGCCACACTTTGCTATGCACGTCTGGGGCCTGGCCAGAGCCCGGCTGGGTATGGGGTTCCTTACACTCAGCTGCACCCCTGCGATGGGCAGCTGTGCCTCGCCCTGCCCGGTGGGGTCAGCCCCAGGTTGGGTCCGGCTCCCCGATGGCACAGAGTGGCCGAGGTTTGGGCGAGTATGCCCATCTCCGCACCACAGTCACCCCGCGGCCCTGCTGGGGGTCGCAGCACCGCGCCGTGCCGGGAGGATGCGGGATCCAGCTCCGGCCCGGGTCGCGCCGTCGGGGCCGCAGATCCGCTCGCTGCGGGCGGGGGCCGGGACGGAGGGAGCAGAACCCCTCAAGGAGACACGGACCGCGGCGTTTGGCAAAGCGCAAGCGGATTTTGGGTGGGAAACGGTGCCGTGCGGGGCTCTGCGCGGGGCTCTGCACGCCCCCAGCCCGCGGAGGGGCGAGGAAGACGGGACGAGGCGGCTGCGAGAGAGCTGCATTTAAGGATACCATACGTCCGGGGTTATTAATTATAAAACATAATTAAAGTAAAACTGCAGAACGTCAACATATTAAATTTAAAAGCTAATATTAAAATAGCGTTAATATTTAATAAGGTAGCTGAGCGTTACAGAGCTGTACGCTGATACTCTATATTTAACTGTGTAAAACCAGGAGAGTTTTCCCAAAGAAAAATGTATTGTTTAGCTGATTATCAAAGACTCTGTGATATATTATCCATTTCACAAAAATAATATAGATATCTTTTTAAATATAGTAATAAAAACATACTAGCGCCTTTTAAATATACTATTACTTACCACCCCTTTTCATATTGTACTATCACAGACACTTTGGAATTGGTTTAAAAGCACATCATTCATTATTCAAAGCTCATCTTTGCATATTATTCCAGCTCAAGTCTGCCAGGCTCCCTGTGAAATCGTTCACAAAATTGATAACAGCAGACACACACGCAATAAAAAGATCGCCTTGGGCAGCCCGAGCTCCCATTATGCAGATCGAGCTGCAATTTTCTCTAACAAAGCCCGCCCTGATCCAGGACTGGGTGGCACTTTATTTTTTTCTTTATTTATTTAGCCTCCACGGATTGCCCTTTTTTTTTTCTTTTCTTTTTTTTTTTTTTTTTTACCTTTTCCCCAGCTCCTTTTCCCCTCTGTCCCCTCCCGCCACCTCTCGCCCTCCCCACCGGGCCGTCCGGAGCGGGGCCCCGAGGGCCGGGGCGGCCGCGGCCGCTCCGCTGGGGCTGTGCGGCCCCGCACCAGCTTGCGGGATCGCCTCAATCCGATTAGCTCCGCTCCGGGGAGCGGCGGCTCCGCTCACACCAAGCGGGGACAATCCGATTAGGCTGCCCGGGGCCGGGGGTGGCAGCGGGTGGTTTCCCCGGGGGGCTGGGCGTTTAATAGCCGTGTTAATGACCGCCGGGCGGGGCGGGGCTCGGCTCGTGTCCGTCCATGCCGGGGGCCGGGGAAGGCTCCTCGACGGCCGCGGGCAGGGACGAGCCTCCACCACTCCCCGGGAAACTCCCGCGGCAGTTTCGCTGCGGCCGCCGGGCCCCCGTCGGAGGCGTCGCCGGGCCGGACCCCGAGCCCCGTGCGGGGCAGGGGCGGCGGGGGGCGCAAGGAAAAGGAACCCCCGACTCCGCTCCTGCCGCGGGAAGCGGGGCCCGCAGGTACCACCGGCCGCGGGCGGGCTCCGAGCAGTGCCCGGCAGGTCGGTCCCGCTCGCTGCCGCTGAAACGATTCGGAGCGTTGCGGTAATTGAATCCTAAGGTTTAAAAACTAATCAAGTCCTTCCTGTCACCGCTCCGGCATCCCGGGCTCGCCCTGCCAGGTGCTGATCAAATGCCATTACATTCTATTAACAGGGAAATTCTATTCCCTGTTTTCATTTCCCTTTATAAGAGGGAACTAAGTAAATGCACTGAGCGTTATTTAATTGTTAACGCCTTGAGTCCCGTTCGGCCGTCAGGGACCGGATGCAAACGCGCTCGGCGGCCGCGCCGGGCTCCACAAATTCAGCCCAAACGGAATCTATCCCTGCAGAGCCCCCGGGCGATCCCTGGCCCTGCCCCAGGCACCGCCTCGTCCCGCAGCTCCGCGCTGCCGTTGTGGCGGTCGCCCGGCGTGGCCTGGCGGGCCTGGACAGCCGCGGGGGGTCGGGACCGAGCCCCGCTTCGCAAGGTCGCCTCGGGCGGGCAGCGCGGAGCGAACCGTCGGGGGGTCGCGGCTCCGTCGGGCCGGGGCTGAGCCGGGCGCGTCGGGCAGTGCGGGGCCGTCGGGCGGGGCGGGGTGGGGCCGTGGTCCGCGCGGTGCAGGGCGGTGCGCGGTGCAGGGCCGCGGTGGATGCGGGGTGGGGCGGTGCGCGGCGCAGGGCCGGCCCGGGGCCGCGGTCGGTGCGGTGTACGGGGCCGTGGGCGGTGCGGGGCGGTCGCGGTGCCCCCGCGACGTGCGGCCCGTCCCGTGTCCCCCTCTGCCCGCCCCCCTCTCCCCCCCCCCCCCACGCGGGGCCATTGTCCGCGCGCGCTGTGATGTCACGGCGCCCCCGCGCCCGCGCGCGCGGCCGGTGCGGGGCGGCGGCAGCCAATGGGCGCGCGGGGGGCGGGCGGGGCGGCCAATGGCGGCGGCGGGGGCGCACGCGGCGCGGGGCGCGCGGCGGGCGCGGGCGGGGACGGGGGCTGCGCGCGCGCCCGCGCGCTCCGCAAAGTTTGGTGTCGCGGCGGGTCCGGGGCCGCGAGCGCAGCGCGAGCGGCGGCGCCTCCAGAGCGGCCACGGCCGAGGATGGACCCGCCGAGGATGGACCCGCCGGGGCCCGCGCAGGGCCAGCACCAGCACGAGCCCATCAGCTTCGGCATCGACCAGATCCTCAACAGCCCCGAGCAGGACAGCGCTCCCCCGCCGCCGCCGCCGCCGCCGCCTCCGCCGCCCCCGCGGGGCCCCGACGGCGCGACCTTCCTGGGCGGCCCCGGCGGCCGCGGCGGCGCGCCCTATCCGGCCCTGCCGGCCCCCTTCCCGGCCATCGCCGCGCCCTTCGAGGACTCGGGATCGTACAGTGTGAACCTCAGCCTGGCGCCGGCCGGCGTGATCCGGGTGCCGGCGCACAGGCCCATCCCCGGGGCCGTGCCGCCGCCCATCTCCAGCGCCATCCCGACCATGCCCGCCGTGCCCAGTCTGGGCAGCCTCAACTTCCCCTGGATGGAGAGCAGCAGGCGCTTCGTCAAGGACAGGTTCACAGGTAAGGCGCCGGGGCGGAGCGGGCGAGCCGGCTCCCAACAAGCAACGAAAGGGCCTATAAAAAAATTGTAAAACGAAATAATTATAGTAATGCGAATAAGAATAAAGGCAAAGGCGGCCGCTGGATGCCTCCTTCCCCCGCGCTCGCAGCGAGCCGAAAAATCGCTTTCCTCACGGCGTGGATAGCGCGGGGCGCCCCGGGGGGCGGCCGGGCCCCGTTAGCCTCCACAGCCCTACGACGAGAGGTGGAAGCGGGACCCCGGGGAGCCGAGGTCCCTCCGGGGGCCGGCAGGGCGCGGGCGGCCGGCGGGCAGAGCGGCGGCCCCGGGGGGGCGGCCGGCACCGTGCGGGCGCGGGGCTGACCCCTGTGCTTCCCACCCGGGCAGCGGCGGCGGCGCTGACGCCCTTCACGGTGACCCGGCGGATCGGGCATCCCTACCAGAACCGGACTCCGCCGAAGCGCAAGAAGCCGCGGACATCCTTCTCCCGGGTGCAGATCTGCGAGCTGGAGAAGCGCTTCCATCGGCAGAAGTACCTGGCCTCGGCCGAGCGCGCTGCCCTCGCCAAGTCCCTCAAGATGACGGACGCCCAGGTGAAGACCTGGTTCCAGAACCGGCGCACCAAGTGGCGGTGAGTCCCGCGCCCCCGGAGCCGCCCTGTCCCCCGCCCGCCGCCCCGCGAGCCCCGCTCCGACCGGGATCGCCCCCGGAGCCGGCTCCCGGCAGCCGAACGGTTGGGGGTAAATTTTTGCTATCATAACACCGTAATTATTATTGTTACTATCTTTATATTTTTCTTTTTCATAGTCCCCCCATTCGGAAAACGGGGGATTATTCGTAAAAAAAACCCGAGGGATTATTCTAAGAAACGGGGAAACAATTCGGGAAAAAAAAAAAAAAAACCAAACTGGGGAATGTTGGGAGAAAACGGGGGAATATTTGGAAACGGTATTGCTGTGAAACACCGGGTTTCCGGGAGCTTCCCGCCTCCCGGAGTCGCTCCGCTGGCGGTCGAGCGGCGGCCGCCCGCCCGGTGTGCCCGGCCCCGGTAGGACGCGGCCCCGCTGCCCGCGGGGGATGCTCCGGCCGCCCTGCCTGCGTCCCGCGGCCCCAGGCCCGTCGCTCCCCGCGGGGTCCGGGCGCGGGCTGAGCGTGTCCCCCGGCAGGCGGCAGACGGCGGAGGAGCGGGAGGCCGAGCGGCAGCAGGCGAGCCGGCTGATGCTGCAGCTGCAGCACGACGCCTTCCAGAAGTCGCTGAACGAGTCGATCCAGCCCGACCCGCTGTGTCTTCACAACTCGTCGCTGTTCGCGCTGCAGAACCTGCAGCCCTGGGAGGAGGAGAGCGCCAAGATCCCCCCGGTCACCTCCCTCGTCTGAGCCCGGCAGCCCGGGCACGCAGCGGACTGGCCCGCGGAGCGCGGCCGGCAGCTCCCCCTGCCCCGGGGCCGCGGTTCCCCCCCGACGGGGCAGGGGGCGGGGGCGGCGAGCGGCGCCCACGGGGCTGGGACTGGCACCGACCGGAGCCGGGGCCGGAGCCGCTTCCCCGAGGCCGGCGCGGAGCGGAGCCGCTTGTATATTTGTGTCGATGTTCCACTAGGAAGGGAAATATGTCACTTTTTGTAAGAAGTGTTAATACTTTAATTTATTTATGCATCGAGATTTTGGGCACTACTAATATGGAATTATATAAAACCTCGATTATTTATATCGAAATCTGAACATAGGTATTTTGTGTTGGCTTTGGAACAAAAGGCTATTTTTTTTTCCTGTTCTGAGGATAGTGTAAAGAAAAAAAATACCTCCCTATCACTTAGCGGAGGGGACTCGGTGGAGCCGGTGATGACTCATTAGCTTAGGAAACCCTATTAAACTGAAAAACGGTAGCTCCCATCTGTCCCAGGTGAAGTTAATGTCAGCTGTAATTTATTCACCGTAGTAATAAGGGCTCCTTCCAGGCACCACACGCCGTTCTGTCCTCACCTTCCCAGCCGATGAGCTTTAGAGCCCCGAAACATCAGTCGCTCCCTGCGCCACCGGCTCTCGAGAAAGCGCCTTATGTTTCATAATAAAGAAGATTTGGGGTTGACACAGACCATGTATAATACTTTGTACTTGCCGAGACGTGTAAATAAACGTTTTCTTTACAAACGCCTCTCCGCTCTCTGCCGCCGCGACGGGGGGAGCCGAGCCGAGCCCGCCGGGCCGGGCGCTGCGGGGCGGGCGGCGGAGACGGAGGTGAGGCCGGAACGGGGGGCGGCGAGAGGAGCGGGGAGTGGGCCTGGGGCGGCGGGCAGGCTCGGAGCGGGGCCAGGCCGCTGGTACGCGATGCTGCCGTTCGCTCACCGGTCCAGGAGCAGCCCCCGGTTTGGGACACGGTCGGCAACGCCAGTGGGAGCGAGGGGAGGGAGGGGAGCGGGGCCGCGGCTCTGCCGGTGCGGGCCCTGCCAGCCCCCTACCATTCCGCCCTGCTGGGCCCCTATAATTCCCCCACGCCGTCCCGCCGCTCCCGCTGGCGGGGCTCGGCGGTTTTCGTTTCGCTGCCTTCTCTGCGCGCACCGCGCCGGCAGCGGGACGGCGGCGGCCGCGGCTCCTGGTGTCCGCCCCCGGCACCGGGGTGCGGGGGGATTTTTTAAGAACAACCTCCCGTAAGTCTCGGACCCGGGTGTCTCGGCCTCCAGCAACGGGGGAAGCTGCAAAACTGACATTTTCAGAAAGCAGCCGCGGCCAGCGCGGGTTTCCCCCGACCCTGGGCAGGACCCGGCGCGGCCGTGGCCGCGTTCCCGGGTGGGGGACTGGAGGGCTCTGCCGCTTCCACGGTCACCGGGAGGATGCAGGAGTGTAACATCGTTCCAGGCCCGCTGGTCCCGGTCCCGGCGGCGGCATAGGGCGGTTTAGGGCCGGGCAGCCGCACAGGGCAAGGGATGGAGCAAATATTTCCTTGACCAGTCCTTTCCTCAGCGGGACCAGAGCAGGGGCTCCGGTCGCAGCCGGAGTTTGGTTTGTCGGGGGTAGGCTGTGGAGGTCCCATGGCAGGGCCAAATCCAGTTACAGCAGGGTGATGGTGCTGGGGCCGTGCAGCTGCTTGACTAGTGCCGTTCACCAGCCGGAATGTGCGGCCTGAGCTGGAACACCGATCGAGGGAAAATTTCTGACAGGGAAGGGAAAAAAAGAAAAAAACAACGGGGAAATCTATACCGGGCCACAATGTGCGGGGGATCGCAGCACTCCGGTCCGCTGTGCCCACCAGAGCCCCACGAGTGCTTTGCCCCAGCCCCAGCTTGGCCCCATTTGGTCCTTTCGTTATCCTGCCGCGTGGCTGTGCCAGGGCTGCCGGCCCTCGGCGTTCCTCTCGGCATCAGCAGTGTACGCCGGGCAGAGAGGGATAAAAACCTCCGGTATCGAACGCAGAACAACCCAGAGAAACCCGCGTGTTAGCGAAAACGTGGAAGAGTCAAGCTCTGAATGGGGATGAGTACACGGGCACCCATATTCACGTGTGTACTGGTGTTGTGTTCTACCTGCACCCCCGAACATCTGTAACTGTATTGTGTTCGACACATCGTTGTTCTTTAACTGTTCGAGCACCCCGCAACCATTCACTTCTGTGTTCCCGATTTCCCTGCAGTTTCTCCCAAACTGCTGTAAGCCAGGAGCAGTGTGTTTGCAGAGAGCAAAACGATGCTGCGTTCTGCAGTAACCAGCTTTGTGGCAGGCGAGGATCTTGCGCAAAGCGCCGTCTGCTTAGAGCTCTGTTACGATCGGCAGTGCCATGAGGGGCTGAACTCGGCGGGGGCAGCCCAGGCAGGGCTCGGGGTCCCCTCGCCGCTGCTGCTCGTGGGCAGCAGCGGGATTGAGCCTCGGGGCACCACAATTTGTCAAAGGACTTCAGAAACCAGAAACAAACTTCCCTTTCAGCTGTCTGACGAGTCATCAAATAGCGGGACTTGCGTCGTGGGGGCTGCCTTGGGCTTGCGGGTGTCTTTGTTCCCGAGGAGCTGTTCTCGAGGATTTGAGCTGTGCCGAGGATGAGGGAGACAGTCTCCTACATCCACACCTTGTAAGGCAAGAGTGCGTGGGCAGTCCGGGGCAATTGTGCGGTGGTGCTGAAGGGACAGAAGTGTGGGTTATCTCCAGTTACTCTGTCCGGCTAATCCAGTGTTTACAGGATCCTCGGGAAAACACCCGTTGGAGCAAACACGCAGTGTTTCCCTCTCTGGATGAGAGCAGTGTTCCCTGCCAGCCTGGTTCAGGTGTGACAGGGCTGTCTGATGGTCCTTGCTGTGTATCTCTGAAGGTCTGTCAACAGAGAGAGACTCCCGTGAGGGCTTGCACGGGCTTCAGACCCCACCAGCTTGAGCCTCTTCGTACCAAAGAATGTAATCCTTGGTACAAAGAAGGATGTGGGTGCCCTGTAGAGGAGAGGACCCCTTTTGGGGGTGGGTCGGCTGTTGTCCTGATCCTGTTGATTGACCTGTCCCCATATCGCACTTGAGCTGTGGAGTGGACAACTCGAATTGAGCAGCTGTTTGACTTCCCAGTTTCTGAAACAGCCTTCTTGCAGCTTGGGCCCTGCCTGGCTAGTTGTGGGGGAACATGGTTTTTCTTTCACCCTCCCCCTCATTACAAAATGCTCCTATACCTCCACGGGAGACTCCTTAAAAGACTGCAGTCAGCAGGGGATGAGACTGGTGGAGTGCAGGCAGTGTGAGGGCAGCAGCAGCTCCTGCAGCTGTATTGCAGCACGGCTATTTCACAGGGAGTCATTTGAGTGTAGGCAGTGAAAGTCTTGTGATGGAGATGTGGTCTGAGAGTGCTGAAGATGCTGCACATCCCATCAAGCTGAGTTTTAATCTGTTGATGCTTGTGATGCTGCGATGAAACTGATGATTCTTAGCTTTTGGGTGATCTTTCCGAAGCAGTCTCAAATCTGCAAGTGAAACACCTCTGTGCATTTGTGCCCTGTAAAGCCCACACTATGCACTCACACTCCCTCCCATTTTCAAGTTTTAAGCCCAAAAAAACTTGTGTTTGTTGAACAAGGATGGAAAAAAGCAGTGAGAGTTAAGGATTATTGAATCATCAATGGAACTTAACTTTAGGCAGGTCACTTTCCAAACTTTGCTGCACAATGTGTGTAAGTGATTTCCCATCTAGGGCCGAGCAGCTGAGTGGGGGGATGCACAAGCAGAGCTCGGCATAACTGGAGGAACATCGACTGTTTCTTCAGAGCTGCTCCTGACTTTGCTTTAAGCCCCAGCCCAAAGCAGCTCCTGTACCAAGCCCGCACGCACAACTCCTCTTCAGGACAAAAATGGCTCCACAATTTGCCTCTCTCAGCATTATTTTGTGCCCAGGGTATTAGATGTTACAAAGTAATGCATGGTGATCAGATCTGTATAGGCAATTCTTTTCCTAAATGGGCCTTAAAATCAATGGGTTATTAACTCTCCTCCACTCCCTGATGAAAGCCTGGTCCTGTTAAACATGCAAACTACACAATATTCAAAGCCTTGGTTTACAAAAGTGTTTTGCTCAGCCTGGTCATATTTTAGCTCATTTATAGCTGACAGAAATAATACTGAGGTTGACATCTTGCTCACACCTATGAATTTTCCTTGAAGCTTGTATTTCTGCATTAAAGTCATCCCCACTGCTGATCGGTAATAATTTAAGGGCTGTGACTAAACCCAGGTGAGCACTTGCTCATGTAGTTGCCCCTCCTCAGTCGGTAGATTCTCTCCTTATGTGTTGCCTGGGCAAGTTGGACCAGGTAGATGAAGTGTTTGCTTCTGTGCAGGTGGGCATTTTTTGGAGAAGAGTATGTGCACCCCCTTTTCCCTTCAGTGCTGTGGATTTCCCTTGCCCAGCCTCTTGAGTCCAGTAAACTCTTAACTTTTTCCTGACTCAGTAGCAGAATAAACATTTCTACTTAGTGGCCACTTGTTTTTGAGGATCTGAATTTGCCTCCTGGAGGCACCCAGGGAGTTTTGATGTGCAGGGCTACAGTGCAGTTTGTGGCAGTTTGGCACCTATGTGCTTTTCCCCCTTTTTGAGGGTGTCTCTCTGCATTTTTAGGCATTTCAGATGTCTTTAAAATCTGCTTTTAAGTCAGCAGTAGTTAAATTTAATTTAAGGATAAGAAATAAAATATTCTCCCCAGCTCATTGTGACAATATGAGACATCTGCCTAGAGGCATCTCTGCACTGTGCATTCAGAAATGTCCACGTGTCCTTTGTAGGATGTGCTTGGAGCTGGAAACACTGGGAGTGTGGAGCCTGAGCCCCGTGAACTGCCGTGGTCGTGGAACCACAGGATGGTTTGGGTTGGAAGGGGCATTAAAACTCATCTGGTTCCAACACCTTCCACTAGACCAGGTTGCTCCAAGCCCCATCCAACCTGGTCTTGGACACTTTGGTGTCGCTGATGTTGGGTGTCCACCCACTGTGCTGCACTGAGCAGTGCCTGAGCTTCCTGGGGTGCTGAGTGGGGCAGGCTCCAAACACCCTCAGAGGCCCAGACTTTAGGCCATTCTTCAAAAGAAGAAACTAAAATAAATAGTGAACTCTGCCTCTGGGTAGTGGACTCACACAGACCTCCCAGTAACATCTGGAGTATCTGTACAGGCATCAAGGGTGCTGTGTGGGTCCTTGGGGAATGTTCTGACCTGAGCCTGCAAGTATTTAGTTCCTGGAGTCAAATGGAGAGTGTTTCTGCTCTGCTGTGGAGCACCTTGCACTTTCACATGAAGAGGCAGTGACCCATTGCCAGCACGTGGGATTTGCTGGATCCTTCACTTCTGCTCTGCCCAGTGGCAGGACCACAGGGATCAGACTCAGCTGCTTCTGCCCCAGTGCCAGCCAGTCCCACAAAACCAGCCCTGTGCTCCTACCTGTGCTTCCTCCCAGCTTGGGCCAGTTTGCTGGAGTTTGGGAGCACCGTGCTGGGAGGAAACGGGCATGTGGGAGAAAACTGTCCCATCTGCAGCTCTGTCACACATCTGAGCTGCTTGAGCAAAAATCTCTGCCCCATCAGGCAGTTCTGGATGTTACGTATTGGCAGAGAGATGCATTTTGCTCTGTGTGTGACCAGCTTCCTTCACAAACTAATCCAGGCAGGAAGCAATGCCGTGGCAAATTGGTGTGAGCCCAGTAAAGGTTCTGAAGCTTATCAGAAGGTTGGACTGGCTGGTCCTTCGTCTGTGTGCCCAAACCTTCAGCTCCCTTTCAGGTTAATGTGCATTTTCATATACTTCTTATTAGGGACCCCAGGCATGATCTCATTGTCTTGGTTTTAATGTCTTTCATCTTTGGAATAAGTAGCAGCTGGATGGAGGGGATGAAATTCATTACCATGGTTTGCCCACAGTATTACTAGGCTGCTTCAGTCTTTTGAAAATGGAAGGTCATCTACCCCTGCCAGGCTCCTTAAATGACTTAAACTCGATGCCACAAGTGTTCCAGAATGCCCAAATGATCCCATTAATTTGGCATCCAATATATGCTGCATTATACATACCGACTTCCATTGGCACATGCCACATCCAATCCATTAGTTGTGTGCAAATGCACTTAAGTTTTTTATTGCTCTTAGTTTTGTGTCATCAGCAAAGAAAGGTAAAGTTGATCTTCATCTAAATCACTGACATGGATTATTGCAATTGATTACAACGAAGAAAGAGCTTTTCAAGTTTCAAAGTTATGTTGTCTTTTATTTCCCCAAGTAGTAATCTGTACTGTTTAAGTTATTGCACAAGAACCATCTCAGTAAGAGCTGTCCATATTACATTCCTCGTTGAGAACATTTGTGTGGTGGGCTGTCATGATTCCCCAGCTCTTTACAGAACGCTGCTTTTATTCCTTCTGGTGGCAGAAAGGCACTTGATGTGCATCACTCAACCCAGACAGAGAAGGAAGAAAAGGAGCAAGCTGTGTACCTGCTGAAGCTAATGTTTGGGAGGTTGTGTTTTAATCTGTGATTAGAAAATTACTATTTTACTTACAGTTTAATCCACCATTCTTCCTAAGCTTAGCCCCTTAACTGGGCTAGTGTGTTATCTATCTCTGGATACACTTGACACCCAGGTATCCAGCGAGCAGTGCACAAGGGAAGGATGTGGCCTGGCTTCACACCATTTTTTTGACCAGTGATTATGTACAACTGCAAAAAAAAAAAGAGTGAAACTGCTAGCCTGTCTTTCCAAATCACCCTGCTCGCCCTGTGCCAGAACTGCTCTGTGCATGCAGGTACTGCTTTACAGCTTGACCATCCCCAGCGTTGACGCTGTGCCCTTCTCGGGCAGATACTCGCCCTCAGGCTCATCTTGGCACAGCTTGGGAGTCTTGTTAAAAGTTGTGTGGTTAAAATCAACTCTGTGTTTGCAAGAGTGATGCCTCAGCTTGAATTTCAAGTGCTGAACTCCCAGGTACTTTCATGAGGCAGGAGGGAACAACCTGGTTGTGAAAAGACCCTCTGCATTTTCAGGGCAGCCTGGCAGTGCCTCAGCTTCCCTCCCACACCTTCAGGTGTCTTCAAAACTACACACCTGCCCTAAGGACAGGAGTTCTTAAAACATAACTGAAGGACTAATTATTAGTTAATAAAGCTTGTGGTTTATGGACTGGAGTGCTGGAAAAGCCTGGCTAGAGTGCAATGCTGTTAAACACTAGGACTGCTGGAACGGTTTGGCTGTTTTAATACAAGCGAGAGGGCCAGCTCTTCACTTGGTGTAAATCTGCAAAGATCCATTAAGTTCAGTGGATCTCATCTACTTTACATCATCTGAGGACATGACCCTGAGAACTTAATTGGTGGTGTAATATAAAGACATTACAGCCTCTTCTCTCGTTCGTCTGCACGCGCCGTTCCCATTAATGGTAATGGGAGCAGCCTGTAAGGAATACACAGCCACGGGTGGGTACGGCTGGTGCCAGTCCCATGGCTGGTCCCACCAGGGCTGGTGCTCTGTTAAGCTGCTCTCGGCCTCTAAAGAGCCCATGCTCTCAAGTGAAGTGGGAAAACAAAGCAAACCAGTTAATAATTAAAGAATCCTTTAACTCCCTTGGAGTGGTGGGACAGAGCAAGAGTTCTGAGGGTGCCTGCGTGGGGCTTAGCATGTGCTGTGGGCCTCGCCACGCTGGCACCCTGCCAGGGGGCTGTGAGGCCAGGTGGCTGGGGGAGCAGCATCTCTCACTCCATCGCTGAGGGTAGGTATGGCATGAGCCATGGTGTGAGCTGTGCTTCCCTTGGAAAATTGGAAAATAGGGAATTTTGGCACAGCAGAAAATGTTTCTAGGTCTGGACAAAAGGTATCCCATGAGCAGCCTGGAATAGAGTTTCCTGCCTACAGCCCACAGGCAGGGGCTCCAGGTTGTGCTGTTCTCCCATGGCAGCTCTTCCCCTGTCCCCTGCAAATGTGTGCCCAACTCTGGCCCTGGGGGCAGAGAAGCAGAGCGGATGGGGATGCTTTAACTGCCACAGAGATGAAGACTGGGAGCAGGCAACAGTGCTCCTTCAAGACTTTTTGTTAAGTCCCTTTTATGTCTTTTATACCCTTGAGGTTGGCATATGGGCAGGCAGGTGGGTGCATCTGCAGGATGATGTGTAGGAGATGGCTCCTTCACAGACAGCAGAGACATATTAGTAATTCATCTTGTTTTCATTCTGGCATCTAAAAATCTGTCTGAGGAGCTGCAGTCCTGCACCCTGCTTCCTGGGTTATCCTAATCTGTGCTTCTGAGCAGAATTTCAAAGTACTTAGTCATGCTTTTCCTGGAGTTTCCTAAAATATTCTGTGTCCTCCTCATGACAATTCTTCTGTGGGCATCCTGTCTCCATGTTGCCTCTCTGTTCCTGGCTGCAGCACATGTTGCCATCTCTCAGGTCACAGCCTGGTCTTGTGGTCTTTCTGGTCTAGTGCAGCTCCCCAGCCTTTATTTTCAGTCAGTTTTGGCAGCTGCTGAGCCCCCTGCTCCCAGGTTTCCTCTGCTTCCAGCCCTCCTTTCTGCACAGGTGCACATTTGGTCTCCACCGGGAGCCAAGAGACCCCTCAGCATTTTACTGCTCAAACGGCATCCTAATGTTGCTCTGTCTTCTTTTTGAAGGGTTGCAGAGGAAAGAAAAAAAAAATGGGATGTTGCATCTTGCCCAGAGAAGCTGAGATGGGTAATTGATTCTGAAAGCAGTTTGCACAGTCGGGGACTCGCTCGCTGGAGCTGCCGCATTGCACTGGGGAGCTTTGCCGTTTCGGTGCTCCAGCGGAGCAGCTGTTCTACCCGGCACTGCTTCCAGATTGTCATGGGCTCTGAAGGTTCTCCTGTCCTCAGACTGTTCATCAGGAATGCTTTCAACTTGAAGTTGACCCCTTTATTCAGCAGGAGGCCGACGGCGAGCGTGGGGCTGGTGGGGAAGGAGCCTTTTCTGTTCTGAACTGGCACGTCAGGGTTAGTGGTTTCACTTTGAATCTCCATTTTAGAGCCACCAAGCCCAGTGCACATATGCCTCACGTGGCAAAAGAAGACTGTCTCTGAGAGCTCAAGCTGGGAAATAGCCTTTTCCAGCCCTCCTAGGCTGGAAGAGTTCAGAGCACCGGGAACAAGTGAAGTGTTCAGGATAAAAACAGTTGCAGGACCTTTTTGGGGATCTGAAACGTGATCCTCCTCTAAACCATCAAGGGTAGAAATTGTAGGATTTTAGGGGTTTTTTTCTGCCTTGTCATGCTTGTGGCTTTCCTACATTGATCTTTATGCAGTTGACCTTCTCTGTCTCCATCTCTGCCAAGTGATCATTGGGGAAAGGATGTAGTTCTGCTGCATGGAGAGGCTGGAGTAAAATCACTGCCCTTTTTTCACTGCCATACTGAATAAGATAGGAAAAATAAAGCAGCCTGTGTCCCTTCCTCATGTCAGGACCCTTTTTGAAACCACAGTCACTTTTTCAAAAACGTTCTTAGATGGAGCTTGTGGCTGTCCATGTGACTGACTCTCAAACTGCTCTGAGGGAGATCCTTCTGGAACAAATCTCCAGTTCCCCCATTCAAGCTTATCTTCCTGTGCTGTTCAAGATTCACATGGACAACTGATTTGCCCTGTTCACCCTGCCACACCCAGAGAGGTCTGCGAGGGCAGTTGTCCTTGGCTACCACACGGAGCAGGGTCTGTCAGCCCTTTGTCAGAGCCAGGCTTGTGGTCCTACAGCTCAGATGGGACTTCTGTGAGTGGGAACTAAACCAGAGGAAACCATGTTGAAGTGCACAACACAAATCACTGTTCACTAGTTCAGATGAAACAAAGAAACCCTGCCTCAGTCTTGTCCACCTCTGTTTACTTCTGCCCCCTTGCTTTCTTTACATTCCAGTCTGCAGCTTTCCAGCTGCAGCTGGAACACCTCCCATAGCACTGGCTTCTCTTCTCAGTAGTGTTTGTTGCTTTGCTCTTCTTCTCTAGCCAAGACTCCTCCTTCTTCTCACTTAAAATTAGCTCTGGGTCAAGGTGCAGAGGTAGAAATGCAGTGTGATGCATACTCTCGCCCTGTTGGTTGTGGCAGGGAGGGAGGTGGGAAGCCTGTGATGGATTCGGGATGAACATAGCACAAGCTGGTGGGGCTGGAGGGCAGAAACTGATGGAGGAGCAGCAAGTGGGAAAGCTGCAGGTGAAGGTCAGTGAGAGGAGATATCCCAGACCTCTGTCCATGCACAGAAAGCTGAGGAGGGAGGGAGCCAGGAGTTAAACAGAAGAGCAAAGCTGGAGGTGGGAGTGATGGGAACATCTGGGAGAGAGCTGGGGAATGGCTGTGCAGAGCTGCAGTGGTAGGGAAAGGACACCAGGATGCCTGGAGCAGTGGGATGGAAGCTCTGCCATGAGGCTCTGCTGGACTTTTAGGTGGAAAAGAAATCTTTTTTTGTGTGTTTAAAACCATAGCACAGTGGGGCTGCATGTGAGCAAGCAAGCGGGTATGGCCATAGAAAGGAGAAATGGTTTGGCATGAGTTCATGCTGAGGGGCAGGGAGTGCACGGTGCTCTGTGCACGGTGTTCTGGGGTCACACTGCATAGTGAGCACTGGGACAGCTCCGTGGTGAAATCATCAGCCCACTGGGCAAGACAGAAAACAGCAAACATGCTAAAACACGGCAGGAAGGACTCAAAAAATCCTGCAGAGTGGAGTAAGCAGTGGTTATGGAACAGCTGAAGGGGGGGGGGGTGAAAGGAAGAGAAATGGGCCCTGAGGAAACCCAGGCGAATCCCCTCCGAACGACAGGATGCTCTGAGGAGCGGCTCCACCAGCGACTCGCAGCGAGCGGCTGGAGCACCCCCGGGCAAACGGGACGCGGGCGGTGCTGCTCAGCGACATCTGTGCTCGGTGACAATAGCACGGCCTGACAAGTTCATTGTAGCTCGGCACGGGGCAGCAGGTGGGAGAGGCAGTGAGTGACGCCACCTGCTCGGCCGCCTGTGTGTCCGTCCCCCGGGGCTGCCGCGGGGGCTCCGCCGCATCCCAGCCCCTGGAGGGGTGCCCGCTGTGCCGCCCCCAGGTAGGGTGGAGGGGCTGACACCCACTGTTGGGGCCCATGCTGGAAGGGGTGTCTTAAAGTAGCCGTGGAAGTGTCAAGCTTTTACCTTTTATAGATTTCATTTGGTCATAAAGTAGTATATTTTTTTTTCTTTCTTTCTTCGTTCCAAAAAAAAAAAAAAAAAAAATCTCCTTTCCGATAATTTTTGCGTCTGGAATTTAGTGACGTGTCGTGGAAGGCTCAACATGTATGAAAACAGATGAGGCAAAAAACAAAGCAGCCAAGCCAAATCCTACACCTGTAACTCTTCCTGAACCCACCAGGCAGTGGGAGAGCTCAGCTGCTTCCCAGTGCTTGGCTGGTGCCGCCTGAATGTCATTAGTGTACAATAGGGTTTGATCGGAATTGGCATCGCTCTTGCCAGGGAGTGAATGGGCTGAGAGCGACCGAAGCAGCCGAGGATCCAGGCTCCTGCACCGTGCTCAGTAAGTACTCGTGCAACAGTCAGGTCTGGTTTAGAGGCCAAAGTCAATTCTGAATAACACCAATAAAGTCGGGCTGTTCACTCCTCATCAGCCCTGCTGTAGCTCAGGGAGAGCCAGGAGGGAATTTTCCCCCTCTCTCTGTGTAAGTGCCAGGAACAGCAGGGTCTGTCAGATTTGGGGCAGCATGAGGAACTCGCTGTGTCGTGATGTTTGCTATACAAGTCCTTTTTTGCGCTTTTCGACGATTCCTCGTAGGCTGGGACAGAGCGTTTGTAGAAAATCTGAAAATCTGGCTCACGGGCCCCATTTAACAATCTCGTTGGCTGCCAAATGCTTCAGTGCACGTTTCAGTTTGAGTTTTCATCTTCATAACCGGGGTGTTTAGTTTTCCTGGGTGCGTGTACAAACGCTTGTCTGGACCGACAGCCCCGTGCGGGAGCGGGAGGCTGCGGGGTTGCGACTCCCACCGGGCGTGGGACAGAGCGCTGTATTTTTGACTGAGCGGGCTCGCAATGACCCCCCCGCCCCCGTGGGCTCTGTGTGCCGCCCAAGGGCAGTGCTGGAGAGGATCCCCTCGGGCTGTGCTGCACACAGCTGCAGGCAGCAAACACACACCCGAACGCACAGATCCCAGCGCCGTGGTGCCACTAAAATAGCAGGCTCGCTTCTGGTGCGACAGGCAAAATACCCGCTAACGGGGAGGGGAAGGAGTAGGTGGAAACGGTGCTGTACGTCATGCAAGAGCCAAGCGCCACGTTGCTCGTTTTGATGCCAGATACGATATGGCAGAGCTGGTTTCACAGGAACAGCTGCTGGGAACTCAAGGGGATGCGGCACCTTCCGGGGGGACACAGCCTGTATGTCCATCCTCCTCTCCCCCCACCCCCCAGGTCTCCAGTTTTAAACTGGTCTTAAAAAAAAACGATTGCAAGGCTTGCTTCTTCAGCTGTGCTTCCCCAGCTCAGCCAGCACAGCACTCGAGTTCTCTAATTAAAAATGTGTTGCCAGATTTCAAGGAGTCCCAGGGTTAGAAATTTTTTGGTACCAACCTCTGGCGTTTTAAGATGTCCGTTTAGAACAACAGGAAGATTTAAACGGGTGTTTAAAAAAAAAATCAGCCCAAGGTATTTGGAGATTTGCTTTTAATTATGAAGAGTAAATTAAAATGTAGTTGTTCCACGGCAAGGTCATCTTAATTCAGCGTCTAATTATACAGGTATTAAATTTCTCCTGAATATAGCCTTATTTGAGCTAAGATAATTCGTTTAAAAAGTAATCCAGTCTTGAATGAAATATCCCTAATGATGAAGAATCGATTCAAAATTTAAGTGCTTAATCACAGCCACAGTAAAAATTAATATATTACTTTTCTTTTCTTTTTTTTTTTTTCCTGGATTTGTATAATTTTAGCTTCTAGCCCTTAGAGCCAGTTTACTGAATGCTGCTGAGTCCTACACAGGAGATTCAGGTTTACTTCACCTCCCGGTTTCTCTTTGTTCAAACTTAACAAAAAAACTGCTCCCATCCTCTCTCTTTACTTCCAGAGGGGTCTCTCCCGCTAGAAATGTGCTTTTCTGGAGGCCGAGGCAAAGTCCTGGAGCAGAGGATGCTCTCAGGAATCAGTGTGATGCTTCCCTGCTTCTTACACGTTCTGTTGTACAGCTTCGGGTTTTGTGCTGTGGCTCTTCTAGTGGTAGAAATAATCTTCCCAACATCAACACAAAATTAGCAACAGTCTGTTACCAGGATGGCTTGAATTTGTTTTCCCAGAAAATTGTTGCAAGTGACCTGTTTCTTATTTTATCTTGGAACGGTGTGTAACCACATCTCATTCCAGAAACTATTGGGGGACAAACTGGAGAGCTGAGACTCCTCCCAGCAGCTCTGAGAGCATGAAGGAGTCACTTCGGCAGTGTGGGATAACGACTGCAGTTAGATCTTGATTACGCTAAAGAGGCCAGGGGTGAAATAATTAAAATATAGATATTTGCTTTCTCCTGAGTTTCAGCGTTCACAGCCCTTTCTGCCAAGCGGGGCTTCTTCACGCGTCAAGGACCTGGGATGCTTCAGACGTGGAAAGTCTCACGAATATCAATCTCTCTGATTAGCCTGAAACCAATTCAATTAGATTTTAATCCTCGAGCTGGGTTTGTTTGCCCGTTCCACGAGCACACACGCTGTCGGGGCAAAGCCTCGCCTGCCTCTCTCCTGCCCGGTGCCCTCCGGCAGGGGCCGGGATGGGGGGTCAGACCCCACCGAGGTACCTGGGGGGGTGGTCGCTGCCGCCCAGGGCCAGGCGGGGATGCGGCACCGCAGCGGGACCCCCCAAATAACGCCCGCGCTGCCGCTCCGTCAAAGGGGCTCTTGTCCTGCCCGGCCAAAATTTATTGGTGGGAGGGCTGATAACTGATGGCTCTGAAAGCTGCATTGTAGGGGGCTCTGTCGCCGGGAAAGGGGCATCTTAATGGGGTATTGTACGGGCCGCCCTGAGCCTCGGATGCGCTGCCGGCCGTGAAAAGTTCGAAGGGGAAACCTTTTTTCCGCCGGCGCTGCCTCTGCTGATTTACGGCTGCTCCCCTGCGCTCGGAAGTGCTGCGACATTCCCCAGTAAATAGGGATGTATGAACGATTTTCTCTCCCTCCTTTCCCTCCTCTTATCTGCTCTTCCCAAATATGTAGACTCTGAGCGGGCTTTATTCTTCTTCAATGATCATTCAATTGTCTCCAGACTGTATCTTTTCGTAAATTTATTGCTGGCTATTTAAAAAAAACAAAAAACAAAAAAAAACAAACAAACAAACAAAAAAAAACACCCTCAAATGCATTTTGCATATTAACACGTAACTCTTGTTCCTGTGTGCTCAGTTTGGAAATGGTGGGATTGCTTTTATAAAGAAAAAAATGGCTAATAAAATTGGCCTCAGCACCGTTGCTTTGCAATTCTTATGAACAGTAAAGTGCCTCTTACAGTCATTGATGTTAAAAGCTATTTCTAAATTATGGTGCCATTTATTATCTCTAGTGTCCAAAGTAAGTTTAAATGATGCTTATAATTCATGTTTTACCAAATTTCCTTTTCCCCCTGAGGATACCTCTGATTAACTTATGCACATTTAAGCGCTTTTTAAATTCTTCTTTTATTGCCATTATGCTCTGAAAATCTCAGCGATTCTCAAAAATGGGTAATAAACTTGAGATAAAATGCTGCAGTTTTAGATCAATGCTGACATATCACTGTGGTGATTTCTTCAGAGCTAAAGTGATAATGCTTCATATTTACAGAATATATACTAGGTTATTACTACAGTATTACCATTTCGTTCTAAGATGAAATGAGTAATTTACCAATTTATTAAACAGTTACATTTAAGTATTGCTTAGGACATTACCACACCAATCTGTTTACTTAGCTTGAAGAGTTACCATTAAGGAACCCTGTTTATTTAGGTAAAATTTGTAATGATCGTCCCCTTCATTAAGAAACTTATTTTTCTGCAAGCCTAATTGCCTGGAAATGAGTTTCTCCTTATTTACTATGGTGAATTTTGCTAAGCCAGCTAAAAACCTCACCCTCACAAGAAGTGCTGGAGAAATTAATAATACATACATGGAACAGTTTTAATTAGTATAATACCAAATGTTAATAAAAGATTTATGATTCAGTTACAGGTTCTAACGATCACAACAGGAAAAGGGCTGAAATGTGGCCGTGGTGATCTGTTAAAAATAAACAAATGCTGCCAAACTCTCCAAACTGAGCATAGAGGAGATTTTTTTTTTTTTTTTTCCCTTCTCCTGTCCTTATGTGAGTCCTGGCTCAGTGATCTGTAAGGTCAGGCTCTGACCCCACGGAAACCAGAGTAAATCCAGAATGGCAAGGGAATAGCCGAGGGGGTTCTCCTGGTGTGATGGGAGGGGAGGAGGAGCCCAGTGCAGTGGAAGAGGCTGCATTTGACTCAGCTGGTGCTGTCAGGGTGGGAGCAGACAGTTCCTGCCTGGGAGATCCAAACCCCAGCCAGCCCCAAACGGGTTTAGCAGAGCTTCAGCATGGCTGGCACAACCTCATAGCCCAATTCTAGGAAAATAGTCCACGTTTCAAATAGCTCAGAAGGCCAGCAGTGGAGGATGGAGATAGAACCACCTCGGCTCCAGCCAAATGTAAAAGTAACATGCAGTGAGTGAATTTCCAGGGGTTGTGTCCTCTAGAGGAGCACATCAAACAGCATCTCAGGTCCCACATATCTCAGGTGCCCTTTGCAGCTCAGCCCCTGCTGAAGGCTGAGCCTGTGGCCCACCAGAAGCGAAGACAAAGCTCTCTGCAGAGCTGGGCTGGTGAGGGCTGATGAGGGAAGGCACCACATGCTCCATCTCAGCTCTTTGAATGTTGGAAGGAGCTTTTTAAGTGAGAGACCCTCTGTAGCTGCGTGGGTGGTGTGGCAGGGGAAGGCGGTGTGTGTGGGGACATTGAGGGACACTGGACACTGCTGAGACCTGCTCTGAGGGTCTTTAGTCAGATGAGGTAAATTAAGATCCTGCCTTAAACTCCCTGGAATGTACCTGGCTGGGCACCTCACTGGTGCCTTCAAGATGAAGCCCTGAAATACAGTGTTGGAAACATGAACTGTAAGATTCAGGGCAGAAATGGATGTTGCTTGCTTGGGGGGATTTTGGGGTGGGCACAAATGCTGAGATCTTTATTGTGTTCTCAGATGCTGTCTGGATTTGACTCCCAGCAGCACTGACAGGAGTGGGTTCCTCTCTTCTGGCACAATTCAGGGATACTCAAAGCAAGTCTCACCAGCCAGTCTTATCCTGCATCCCATCGAGGTGCTCAAGCTCAGACTGCACATGCTGGATCCCACTCCCTGCATGGATCCATCGGGAGCAAGGTGCCATGGGCAAAGATAACGGGTTATCTGGGGCATGAACCAGGATAAGCCAGCAGTGTGACTGACTTGAGGGGCAGCAAGTGCAGAGATGAGCTGGTGATGAGCTTTCCCAGCAGATTTGCTCCAGCTGAAGGCCTGCCACAGGAGGATGAATATGTAGGATGTGTAGGATGAATGCCTTGCTGCAGGGGCTGGGTTTCTTTGCTGCACTGGGTGAGGACAGTACTCCAGAACAAATAACTGATGGGAAAGTTTGTGCCCATAATAAAATGGATGCCTCATGACTGTCACAACCTACAGCTTTTGCAGCAGTGAATGGTTTGTAGCAAACCAGGAGCTCTTTGTCATGTCCTTTCACCAGGGTGCCCGGGCTGGGCACAGCTCAGGGAGGTGCTGGTGACCTCCTCTTGTTCTTCAGGGGTAAAACCCTTCCTTGATCAGGGGGCAAAGCCCTTTGAGATTCAGGATGCTGGAGAGGATCCACAGTATATGCTGGGACCTGTTCCCTTTTTTTAAATTCCTCTTAGGAAGCTCTCTCTAAAAAAACTGAACAGGAGTCCCAACTGAATCTCAGGTGCCACCTACCCAGTGCCCTGCCTGGGGAGGTGCTTGCTCTGCTCTGGAGAACAAAGGAATGTCAGAGATTTACTGAATTGTCTGGGCAATGAGGAGAGTTTATTCATTCCTAAACTTCAGAATGTGACTTTCCTTATTTGCTCTTTCCCAGGCCAGAAAAGGAAACACGATATTTATTCTTGCTAATGTAGCAATATTGATTAAGTCATAAAGCACATATAAATACATATTGACTCATATTACATTAAAGTATCTATCACTTACTACTTGTTCCTCAATAACACTATAGTTATGTAAAAAAAAATTGCACTAAAATTGGCATTACCTCAAGGAAAGTAGGATCTGCCATCACTATTAATATCATTTTTTGGCTTAAAAAGCTTCAAAGAGGATGCAATTATTAAAAATGGAAAACCACCTCCCTTTTTCACCAGCAGTGATCAGATATTTCTGGGTGTACCAATCATTCAGGCACAGGTCCTGACCTCTGCTTATCGGGTCAAGACTTCAGTTGTGTTGGAAAACCTTGTTGTGGGTGAGGTCCTGAGCAGTGGGATGAGAGGGTGGGTATCTCCTGAGCATCAGCACATCCCCTGCAGAGCTGGGAGCTGTTGCTGTCCATGGGTGGAAGGGAAGGGCAGGTCTGTGCTTGGCTGGGTGTTTGGAGCACAGTGGACAGCTGCCTGCCCACAGCTGTGTTTGCATCTCTTCTGCTCCCACTAAACTGACATTTAAACCCTAAATTCAGGGTTTAAACCCTCACTTGGGTGCTCAGTGCCTGTGTCCCAAAAAAGCTGATTGGATCTTGCATGTCTGCAGATGTGGTGGGCCCAGGGCAAGGACTTCCCGTGCTCACCAGACGAAGGCACTGGCTGCGTAAGGTAGGGAGGGTTGGTTTGGGGAATCCTTTAGAAAATAGGGCAAATTTTCTGCTGTAATTTTAGTAGAAGAGGGACTTCAATCTGGGTCTTTGTCATCCTAAGGACAGGATCACTTCACTGTGTTTTGATTAAGAAAAAACTCGTGTGGTTCACAAACCTGGGAGCAGGAAGAGCAGCCACAGCCATCCCTCTGGTAGGACCTCTCTCTAGTGAGGACCCAAGAGCTTTGCTGCTTTCAGCTTCTGTCTCAATACATTGGATTTTGTCTCCTGGTCTTAGAAGTTGAGCTTTTTCCCCAGACATGACCAGGGAGTGAAATGCAGAAGGTGTTGGACAGCCAGCCCATTAACCTTGCCCAGTGAGGATGGCACGGATGCTGCAGAAACGATGCTCACCGTGCACTGGAAGCCACTGGGTGCAGTGGGAAAGGGGGATAGGCAGGCAGAGACCATCCAAGTGGTGGATGGCAGTGAGAAGTGTTGTGGTTTAGAAATGGTACCCTCCAGTTCAGTGTCCCCACCAAGACTCTCCCAAACTCCACACTGCTCACACACTTCCCTCTTGCCCTTCCCCTTCCTGCTCCAGTGGGAGGGAGTTGAGAATTGGAGGCACAGAAGGTAAAGATCAGGAGTTGATAAAAGAACAATTTACTGGAAACAGCATTGAGATAATAGAATGAACAGTAACAACAACAATGTTAATATACAAAGGAGAGGGTGATTGACATGCAGAAATGCTCACTGGTGATGAACAAGGGTGGACAAGGAACAAGGGTTGACAAAGCTGCACACCCTTCTCCTCAGAAGCCTGAGTCCATTTCCCCCACGCCTGGCAGTGATGTGCAGTGGTATAGAATAACCTCCAGGTCCAGGCCAAAGCCAGGACAGGAAGATAAACCTCTTTTCTGGGAGTGTGAATAGGGCAGAGATTGCAGGAAGGGCACTCAGTTTCTTGCTGAGGAAAATCAAGCATTTTTGGACTTGGAGGCTGGGCAAGGTGGCTCTGTTGAACACACCAGGATCCTAAGAAACTGAGTGTACCCAGTTTCCAGGAATGCTCAGGAGCTTCTTGGCTGCTCCAGAGGAGGAACGTGGCCACGGCGAGGGTGTGAGCAGGGGGTGTGCTGAATGGGCTGTGCTGCCTTTCTTCCTCTGCTCTGCAAAGGCTCCAGGACCTGGAACTGTGCTGCAGGTGGACTGGGCAGAGATGGAAGGGTTTCTGTTGGGTTTAAGAAGCTTGGTCTGTGTGAGGGGTTGGCTGCTGTTTTACACAACCCTTGACACTGCCTGAAAGTGCTGCCTTCTCATGTACAGCCCTAATGAATGAAACCAGAAGGGAATGTTTTTAAGACTCGTATTTCTCTTTTGTGGAATGTGTTTAGCCTTTTCTGGGCAAAGAAAAAAAATCCAGCAAAATACTATCCACATGGCTGTTTTATGCTTCTGCCTGTCTTTTCTTCTCTTTCTAATTAGCCTAATATGATATCTGATCCCTGCTCTTTTCAGTGTTTGTGTGCCAGTCTGACAGCACTAGTGCTGTTATTTCTTAAATAAGTTAATCACTTCTTAATGACTGGACAAGGTATCTTTATTTAACTGCATAAAGAGATTTAACTTTTCCCGTTAAGATGTGACCGCTGGTTTATGTTTTGTTAATGACATGTAATGTTGGTGTAAGGCTCAGGTGGTACAAATGTGTCAAAGCAGGCTTGGGCATCTGGTTTTAGAGGCTGTGAAAGAGGCAAGGAGAGGAGGAACTTGCTCTCTATTAATCTGAATTTATTTGGAAAGCCCAGTTGTAAGCCTGGCTAGCTGCTGGTTCACAGCCCAGCGTGTGGTCACAAGCCAGTGCTTCAAAATCAGAGGTGGTTGAAGTCACATCAACTCCCTCATGCTTATGGTTGAACACATACAGAAGTACTTATTTGTATGATATTTTCAAGTGCTTGCTGAAAGATTATTATCTTCTTATAAAGAAGATAAACACATTCCTAAAATGTGCAAGCAGCAGGAGCAATGCTCGGTGAGATCCATGTGCACACTTCCTTGCCCACCTGTCACCCACCCACCCTGGCACGGTGCTCACAGGAGCAGGGCTGTCTGTGCCGGGCTGGTGGAAGCTAGAGGATCACTGCTGGTAGCAGGCTTTGGGATAAGAGAACTGAATTTAAGAGCTTGATCCTCTGTGCCCTGAGATAATGGACCCAGGTACAGAATGTTCACCCTGTCATGCAAAAACGTGCTTTTTTTACTCTGTGCAAAAATGAAAGAGGAGGATGAGGCCAGTGAGACCAAATCAGAGCATCTGAGCTCTGAGAAGTTACTGGAGCTTTGGCCAGGAACAAAGCTCCCAGCACCTCTGAGCTCAGAATTGGTGAATCCTCCTCCTCCAGTTCCATGAGTCTGCAGACTTCAAGGGGGACTGGTGTTTGAACTGGTTTTATCTATCAACCCCCATGCATATCTGTTGTTGAATTCTGGATGCAGCCCCAAGCTCAATGGGCTGCTCTGAGGCTGGTTTTGTCTACCATAATTTAGAGGAAAGCTTTTGGAAGGAAGCAGAACAATGAGATGTTGCAGCCCCAAGCCCATGAGTGACAGTGCCTTTCTGGGACAGAAGGACAAGTCCTCAGGTGGAAGCCAGGCCCTTTAAAGCATCTGAAACTCTTCTGCCAAAACTGAAGGCAGCAGAATCCTTTCCCTTCTTTATTTGAAAGTTTTACCCCTAATATTTATGAATATCTAAAAGTGTTTGTCAGGGAATCCATATTCCTGCCTGACAGGGAAAAGGCCAGGCCAGTCCTTGGAGTTTTAATTTTACTGGCTGACTCCAATGTCAGTCTTATCAATGATATCTTTTCTTCCCCAGTAGCATATTCCAATAAGGAACTAAATCACAAAGACAAAAAGCTTTGGGCATCTCCATTTTGTGGGCTCCTACCTCCATCTGCAGTATGTTTACCAGAAAACATTTATCACTGGAGCGCAATGCCATAAGGAAAGAGGTGATCAGAACATCTTTAGGAATGGGGTCCTGCTGGCTGGGCTACTCTCTGCTCTGCTCCACAGCCTGGCACTCGGGATCAAATATGGACCAGCACTCAAACCATCCCCGGAGCCTCCAGGCCAGACATCGGGCAAAGAGGAGCAGCTGGAGAGTCACTTGAGAGCAGTGAGGGAATCATCTGACTGTGTGCAAGTGGGCTGTGTAAGTATGGAGCAGATATGGGGTTTCTCGTTGGGTTTATAAGGGGTTTGCACCTGGAGCAGTGTGGGTGCTGCAGTGGTCTGAGTGTGAGCGATGGGAAATCCAGTGCATTTCAGAAATACAAAACTAGATGGTGGCTGAACCCTGCTGGGGGCACAGGACTGCAGTGACAAACGGAAAAAAAAAAATATATCTGGTGGTGCTGTGTACTGTAGAGAGCTCTACAAACCCAACAGAATGATGTTTTTAGGCTGCACTGTTGCAAAGCTGTGAGCAGGGCAGGGGCAGCCCTGCCAGCCCTTGTCAAACCCACCCCTGTCCCCCTGCCTGCCTGGATGTCAGGAGCATTAATACCCTCTTTGGAGATGGCAGAATGGGGGTAGCAAGAGGTCAAGTGGCTCCATTAGGCCCGGGAGGGTTTCGCTGTGGGAGCCGAAGGCGGCGCAGCGGGAGGGCTTTGTCCGGCGCTGGGGGCTTCAAAGGGCCGGCCCTGTAAATCCTCACAGGCTTTGATCTCCCACTTGAACTTGCAGTTAACTCTGTCCCTCGCAATTCTGGCTGCTGGTGCAGCCGGTGCTGAGGGTTTCTGACAGGGCTCTGCAGGCTCCGGGGGTGGCTTCAACACCCTTGCCATGGGAGGGGCTCTGCCAAAGGAACCACCACTGGTCACGGAGGGATTCAGCGCCCTCCCAAAATCCCACGGGGATGCGAGGAGCAAGAGACATCCCTGGGCAATTCTGGCATCAACTGCAATAGTAATAACAATTAGCAATTATGCAGAGTTATACGCCTTTGGTGCCTATTACAGGCATCAACAAGGAGTTCTGTTTCTGTTTCCTACTTGTAGCTGGCCTGATCTTGCATTTTAATGGCAGATGCTCTGAGATAATTAGAGCCGCTGCAGATAATCCTGGGGGTGGTTTGCTGCCGCCTGCAGCGTGGCCAGTCAACCTGCCCAGCCCCCCAGTAAGCGCCGAGTCTTTGATGGTTGAAATCCGTGTGCCATACAGTGTGTATTTTGGAGAAGGAGGGCAAAGAGAGGGAAGTGGTTTCTGCTGCCCACAGCAGAGCTGGGCTGGGATCCATCTGCGGGGGATGGAATGGGGTGGCGGGTACCCCACGAGCTGTGGGGTCTGGGGGGAGTCAGCGCTGCTGTCTCCTCACCTGGTGTGCTCTCTGGAGCCGGAGCTGCCAGAAACAAACTTGGAGCCGATGGCTGGGAGGTTGGGAAGGCTCCCGCCAGGCTCTGCAGCGCTCCCTCCCCGCCGGCGCCTGCAGCAAACACGCCTTGGCCGCCGAGATGAAACGCAGAGCTGCGCTTCAGCCTCCCCTCCCCGCCCCCAGCTCCCCCAGAACAAAAATGGTTAATGTAATATTACAGCAGATTGGACTCCGAGGAGCAGAAAGCCAATTTTGGGGGAATGTGAGCCAACCTACATTTAACTGGGATGCTGATATTTACTGTTGCAGTGATCCGGGCCTGTAGCATGGGTGAAGTCACTGGCTGGGGATTCAAAGTCCAATTAGGCAGTGTTAATAGAGGAGGCAGTGATGCTTCATTGAGAGAAATTACTAAAATTGTACTTTCAGGACAGTCAATTAGCTGTGTTTTGACAAAGCAACGAAAAGATGAAACTGAAGCCCTTGGAAAAAAGAATGAGAGAATTCAGAGGGAACATGTCTGTTTGGGGAATCCTAATATTTTTTGTTGAAATCATTAAGTGAAATTAAATACTATTTTAAACCAAAGGGATAGAATATCTAATTAAGATAGAAAAAAGGTTTGGGGAAGGGTATTGTTGAGGGGATTAGAGAAATGGTTTACAATTCATGTTGACTGAGGCGGGGCCCCCTGGATGTATTAGGTATATTAGTAACAGGGGTAGGAAAAATCTCTCGACAAGCAAATCTGAAGTTTAGGAAGGGTTTCTTTAGGGTGACTCCAAGGCTCCCAGCCTCCAGAGTGAAGCATGGGAATGAAGCCAGGGAAATTGTGGAGCTCAAGGACGAGGTGTGTTTCTGGAGCTGCGCTGGGGCTCCCACGTGGTCCTGGTGCTGGTGCGGGAGTTGCTCCAGCAGCAAAGGGGCTGCAGGGCTTGCACAGCCCTGAGATGGCCAAGCAGCAAGGGGGAGGAGGATCTGGGGAGTCCAAGGTACCCCAGCTGGTGGGAGCAGGGGATATCCTGCCATGGGGTGGTGCAGACAGTGGGCCCCATGGGCACAGCCTGTGTCTGGGGCAGCTGTGGGTGCTGCAGGAGCCCATCCCTGAGCCCTGGCAGGATCTTGGGTGGCTTTCACATGCTCACTCTTGATCTGGCTGTGTTTCTTCTAAGACCTACATCTCTGCTTTGCCATTTTGTTTCCAGAGGCTGATCTTTGACCGATTGTTCCTCCAGAACAGAGGACAAGGGTGATGGGCTGGGGGCCCCTCCCGGTCACTGCCACCCTCAATCCCAGCACACAGACAGGGCTTGCCCTGCCCTCAGGTGGGCCCAAGCTGGCCAGAAAGGGCAGGAGGTTTGTCTGGCAATTCCTCTGTGACCTGGGATGATTTTCCTGTATTTTGCAGTCAGTGTTCCAGAGGCTCCCACTCGTAACACACAGCTCCAGTAAAGCTCTTCCGCCCACAGGCCTCTCCTAAAGAACTCCATTTTTGACCGATATCATCATATTGCTTAATTCATTTGATATACAGAGACAGTTAGTGAAATATGCATGCTATATTATATTAAAGAGAAATGTAACCTTCAATTGGTATCTGATGTGCACTTTGCAATAACTGCTATTAGTTGTCTATAAAACTCCTAGACATCATTTGATTTTATTACCATTATATTATTTTACTTGAGAACGTATAGGAGGAGTGGTGATTGCAGGTCTTCAAGTGCTTACTGGGAAATATTTAACACAGAATGTTTTATTTATCAGCATAAAGAGACACAATGGATTGTTGGTGATTAAAGTGATGATACTGCTGCCATACTTGTCAAAAATATAGACCTAATTCAATAGAAAGGCGACAGTCAGTCTCCATGTTGATCTATGCTGCAGCAAACTGCCTCTGAAAGCAGTACAAAGCCTGAATTGGCCTCTTAATTTTATGCTCTAGGGCATAGTATAAAAAAAGGGAATTCTTTCTAAGTGCCTGTAATTGCATGTTACCAGAACCTAAAATATAAACCAAATTTTTGAAATTGTAAGTGTTAACTTTTCCATTTCAATTCCTTTCCCTCCTCCTCCTCCTCCAAAAAAAAAACCATCAAAACAAAAGAGCTTTAAAATGCCTCACTGTCCCACATCATTAATAAAATATACAGCGTAGTCAGCCTTTAATTGCAAATGTACGTTTTGAAAGAAAATACTTTAAAAAAAAAAAAACAAAAACAAAACTCTCATTTCCCCCTCTCTCTCGGGCATCGAGCGCCGGAACTGGGACCCGCTCGCGCCACTGCTTGTTCCACCCTCTGCTCTGCAGTGACGTGTTTCAAACAACAGCAACCTCCTGCCTGGCTCAGGACTGCTTGGGTGGGCTGCAATACTGTTTCCCTGCCCTGGCTGGGGAAGGCTGTGAATCAGGTAAGTCGTACAGGTCAGCTGGGCCTTGCTAAGCTCAGTGTATCGAGGAGAGGGCGGCAGCCCCGCAGCCCCCTGGGTTGGTTTGGGGTTGCTCTCCCCAGGCTGGGGCTCCTGCCACCTTCCAGAGGTTCACTCAGCCTGGTGATGCCAGAGAGGTGGCACAGCAAGTTCAAACTGCTCAGGTGGAGCAGCTTTCCAGTGGGAGCCTGGAGTGGAAAGGGCTCGTGTCCTTCCTTTGCCCTGTGATAAATGGGATCAGCTTGGCACAGACACAAACCAGCATTTGCCTTGGAAAAAGTCAGTGTATCCCCCCTGCCACCCTCCTTGCATGGATTTGTGTTTACAACTTCACTCCTCTGAAGAGGCAGCAGAAAAAAAAAAGAAAAAAAAAAAAAGAAAGATTAACCATTCTGTACACTTGATGGCTTCATTGGACAGGCAATAAATCAATACAATTGAATTGGAGCAGATAGTGTTCAAATGCTATTATCCATGTCTCTGTTATTGAGCTGGGATCCTCGGAATGACTTAAAGAGATCCCTCCAGCTTCAGGATTCCCTTCCCTGGGAAACCTGCAGGATTCAACCCACTCCAGGGCTCACCCAAACCCACTGTGCAGCCCTGCACTTTGCTGCAGATTGGATCCTTTCTGTGTTTGTTACCCAGACCTCATCCTTCCTGGGTTTGCTGTTACATGGTTGTGTTGTTGGAATGCAAGCAGAAAATCATCCTAAATGCTAGTGCTGGTGACATTGTGAGACACTGTGCTCATAATGGTGGAGGAGAAATCCACTGGCAGAGCCAAGGGTGGCAATGCAACATGCTCCAGGAAGTGTTTCCAGGGCTGGAAGCAGAGGTTTTGCAGAGCTCATCTGGTCCTGTGAAAGCTTTTGCTTTCTTGCAGCAAGATCACCAGTGAAGGTCCAGCTGCCGCAGTCCCTGCAACTGTGGTCATTTATTTATTTGGGGCTGATTGGAGAGCACAGGGATTTCACCCAAAGGAATTCCCTGGTGCTCCCTGCCTGATTCAAGTGTCTGTATTTCCATATCTTCCCAAGATAGAGGATGGCACTGTGAAGTTTGTGTTTTTGGAGAAGAGTCATCTGTAACAGCTTAAATACCCAAAAGGCCATAATTAATGCTGATTAAATAGTCCTGACTCCAGAATGGTTGCTGCTAAGTTACACCTTCATAAAAACAGTCAAAATCTAAGCACTTCAAGGGCTGAACCTGAGTTCAATAGTTTTTTGTTAGCAAAATAATCTGGGTTCAATATTTTGAAATCACCCTTACATGGGGGGTATGAAGGTTGAGTTCCCAGCTTACAATGCAATCCCCTCTCCTGCCTTTCTGGAGCGCATCCC
>NW_020956207.1:207012-208906 GCF_003031625.1 Empidonax traillii
AAGGCTGGAGCGTGGGGCCTCAGTGATGTGAGAGCAGCAGGCTGTGCCAGGGGTGACTCTGCTCTCTCTCAGTGCTGCCACTGGAGGCAGGAGCTGAACATGGCTGCAGAACTGATACCGTATTTCAATGTATTAACAAGAATAAAGTGGGCCAAAATCAGTCTTGCTCTACCTCCAGTGGGTTTAACATACCTGGAGGATGACGTTCTCACGCTGACTAATGACATTATATCAGCTGAGAATCTGATCTGCTTTTCATTACATGAGTGACTTTTTTTTTTTTTTTTTTTAAAGGTCTATTAGTTTTGGAAACATAACTCTACAACAATGTTCTCTCCTGTAAAACAAGGCTAGAGAAGCCTGTGTGGAGCAGAGGCTACACACCCTTCAGCACACAGGGAGGAGCAGGCATGCTCTGGGATGGTGCTGGGAGCACCAGTGGAGGTACCATGGCTCTGCAGGGACCCTGGATGCTGGCAGCAGGTGGCAATAAGGTATGCCAGGTCTAACAAGTGGGTACTGAGACCCTTTCAGTCCACTTTTGGTCCCCTATGGGGGACCATCATATACATGTTGGGTTTGCAGCTGCCTCTGTTTCGATTATGTCTGATACAACCTGTTGGTGGACACCAGGATGACCATGATAGCTCATGGAGGGGCCTCATGGACCTTGAGGAGCTGACCCACCTGGTTTCCTGCTCAGCCCCAGCACAGACATGTGCCACTTGTTCATGGGAGGTGTCCCTGCCATGTGCCAGGTGTATTTACTAGACAAGCATGTACAGGAGTGATGAACCATCCTGCAGGTGGGTGTGACAGTCACAGCACGTGGCAGCAGCATGAGACAGACAGGAACTCTTATTTTGAAGTTGCTGTCAGCACTCACCCTCCAAATTTTAGATGAAATTTAAAGGATTTCCTCTTGAGGAAGCTGGAAATCCTCTGCCTTGAAAGGAAGTTGTATGTTATTTCAAGAGCTAACACACCACAGGACCTCAATCTTGGTTTTTAAAAGCCTGCATCACACAGACACGCACCATTCATGACCAGGGGTCACAGCTGGTATGGCAAATGCAGAGAATGAAACATGGGGGGTCTGTTTTTTTCCCTTTGTGACATCCATGGGCAGTGGGTAACCTTGCCATTGGATGTAATCCAGGGAGTAGTTTTCCCTGCTATAGGATACAGCCATGAGATGAGCACTGATATAGTAGTGTGAATATTTTGTCACTTTTTTGTCTAGACATGCTGCAAATCACCACCAGCAGTGCAAGAGAGACTTCATTCCAAGTGGGTTCCCAATGCAGGTGATAGCACAAGCATGTAGGAGCCATGTCATCACTGAACAGCCATCCACTGTGGCACTGTCAGAACTGGCTGCACCTGGATGGAAATGGCTGGCCAAAATCTCCTAAACCTCTGCTGTGTGTGAGCAGCTCAAAAGTGAACTCTGTTCTGGACCTGGGGCTCGTACCCAGCACCGTGGTCCACTCTGGGCAGGGTCAGAGGGCTCTTGAGCTGCAGAGCTGCTTTGGAACATCTGCTGCTGACTCTGGGTAAGAGGAGCCCTCACCTCCTCCCTGCTGAGATCCTCCTCAGCCCAGGGTCTGCCACCAGTGCCTGGGAGAAATGTATGGGAGCAGGTTACAATTACAGTGACATTTTCCCCAGAATAGCTTCCCAAGCAGTTCAGGGATTTATTGAGCCATAGAACAGTATCTTTTGCCTACTCTCCCTTGACTGCCTTTTCTTTTCCCATGAGTGTGTCTGATGCACATGAAGCTCTGATGTCCCCAGCATCCTGTGACAGTGAGTCCACAGCTGTGCCACGTGGTGGGTGAGGATCTGCCTCTTTTTTTTTTTTTTTCATATTTAATCTGCTGCCTACAAGTTT
>NW_020956207.1:208927-210691 GCF_003031625.1 Empidonax traillii
TTTTTTTTAAAGGTCTATTAGTTTTGGAAACATAACTCTACAACAATGTTCTCTCCTGTAAAACAAGGCTAGAGAAGCCTGTGTGGAGCAGAGGCTACACACCCTTCAGCACACAGGGAGGAGCAGGCACGCTCTGGGATGGTGCTGGGAGCACCAGTGGAGGTACCATGGCTCTGCAGGGACCCTGGATGCTGGCAGCAGGTGGCAATAAGGTATGCCAGGTCTAACAAGTGGGTACTGAGACCCTTTCAGTCCACTTTTGGTCCCCTATGGGGGACCATCATATACATGTTGGGTTTGCAGCTGCCTCTGTTTCGATTATGTCTGATACAACCTGTTGGTGGACACCAGGATGACCATGACAGCTCATGGAGGGGCCTCATGGACCTTGAGGAGCTGACCCACCTGGTTTCCTGCTCAGCCCCAGCACAGACATGTGCCACTTGTTCATGGGAGGTGTCCCTGCCATGTGCCAGGTGTATTTACTAGACAAGCATGTACAGGAGTGATGAACCATCCTGCAGGTGGGTGTGACAGTCACAGCATGTGGCAGCAGCATGAGACAGACAGGAACTCTTATTTTGAAGTTGCTGTCAGCACTCACCCTCCAAATTTTAGATGAAATTTAAAGGATTTCTTCTTGAGGAAGCTGGAAATCCTCTGCCTTGAAAGGAAGTTGTATGTTATTTCGAGAGCTAACACACCACAGGACCTCAATCTTGGTTTTTAAAAGCCTGCATCACACAGACACGCACCATTCATGACCAGGGGTCACAGCTGTTATGGCAAATGCAGAGAATGAAACATGGGGGGTCTGTTTTTTTCCCTTTGTGACATCCATGGGCAGTGGGTAACCTTGCCATTGGATGTAATCCAGGGAGTAGTTTTCCCTGCTATAGGATACAGCCATGAGATGAGCACTGATATAGTAGTGTGAATATTTTGTCACTTTTTTGTCTAGACATGCTGCAAATCACCACCAGCAGTGCAAGAGAGACTTCATTCCAAGTGGATTCCCAGTGCAAGTGATAGCACAATCATGTAGGAGCCATGTCATCACTGAACAGCCATCCACTGTGGCACTGTCAGAACTGGCTGCACCTGGATGGAAATGGCTGGCCAAAATCTCCTAAACCTCTGCTGTGTGTGAGCAGCTCAAAAGTGAACTCTGTTCTGGACCTGGGGCTCGTACCCAGCACCGTGGTCCACTCTGGGCAGGGTCAGAGGGCTCTTGAGCTGCTTTGGAACATCTGCTGCTGACTCTGGGTAAGAGGAGCCCTCACCTCCTCCCTGCTGAGATCCTCCTCAGCCCAGGGTCTGCCACCAGTGCCTGGGAGAAATGTATGGGAGCAGGTTACAATTACAGTGACATTTTCCCCAGAATAGCTTCCCAAGCAGTTCAAGGATTTATTGAGCCATAGAACAGTATCTTTTGCCTACTCTCCCTTGACTGCCTTTTCTTTTCCCATGAGTGTGTCTGATGCACATGAAGCTCTGATGTCCCCAGCATCCTGTGACAGTGAGTCCACAGCTGTGCCACGTGGTGGGTGAGGATCTGCCTCTTTTTTTTTTTTTTTTTCATATTTAATCTGCTGCCTACAAGTTTCATTTTATGTCCTTTATTTCTTGTATTAGGGGAGGCAGCAGATAGTTGTTTCCTGTTCTCCATGCTTCTTGTTATTGAATAACCCTTTGTCTTTTTTTTTTTCACAGCATGACTATTGCTACCTATAGTAGTCAAGATGTGGTTGTACCCTGCACTCA